>NW_026926597.1:0-28432 GCF_032062105.1 Saccostrea cuccullata | reverse complement strand
GATTTAGGCATTACCACGACAAAAGTGTGGTCGAAATTTTAACAAATTGGTGATTCAATGGTGCATTTTACACATGTACGTACAATTCAGTCGGTATAATTTTATCATCAGCACATGTACTAAGCACTTATGAATATGATTATGACTTCTCGAGGTTGTTTTATTGAAACAAAGACGACCATCTTTATCTTTATTTTCCATGACAACCATTTAACAACAAATTTTAGATCAATACAGACAACTAAAAAGTCTTCAGGCAAATTTGAGATTTATACACTCTGTGTGTTTTTTTTTTCGGAGAAAAAATAATCATTCTTATCCCAGACGATATTTTGTTATTTTTTCATTATTTATAAACTAATACGATATATAGATAATAAGGTTTATATCCTCCACTTTATACTACATGTACATGTAGTAACCATATATGCAAGGCCATAAAAGCGACGTTCAATCACAGCTTCAAGACAATAATTTAAAGCAATATGAGCTGCATTTTTCAGAATTCTATTTTGCTGGTAAACTGTTTTATTATGATTAATCTGTATGTAATCTAAACCCTTATGATCAATAAAACCAAAATAAAGTTTAAAAATGTTTCAGAAGAAATATTTCTGTACAACCGAATATACAGTATTATATAAGAAATCATTATTGTACAGGACGACAATAATTCAATTTTGCTTCAATCAAAGCGTATTAAAAGTTCTTTCATAGCAAATATTAACAACAGAAGTTTATAAATTTTCTATTTTTCTGTCGTCGAAATAGTTAATTACAGATTTGCAACATTTTTTTTCCCGATGTCTAACATGCAGCTCATATTGCTTTAAATTACTGAGAAGAAAATGATACTTCGACCTTTGTTACCTTTGAGCTAGAGTTTTGACATTTGATTTCTAATTATCTTTAATCCTTGTTCAATGTCTTCGTGGAAATATTTCTAACTTTCCTTTTAAAAAAAAATGCATACGGAATTCATGAGAACATGTAATAAGCTTTAACATGCTACCTAGATTTCCTGATTTAGAAATAATTTTAAAAAACCAATTGATGTTTTTGCTGTTGTTATTTCACGCTTGAATATGGATAATATCTCCCGTAAGAATATTTTTAAAATGCGCATAGAAAACACACTCTTTACTAAAAAGGAAAAAAAATGTTGATTACATTTTTAAATGAAAATATCTGAACTACAGAAAATAGACCAACTTTAAAAGTCTCACACGAAAGAAAACAGCAAATCATTATGATCGGTAAAAACAGCCCCCCCCCCTTCCAAATTCATTTCATCGTATATAATATGCTTGTTTTTTATATTACTTACGTTTGTTGTTCCTGCATTCGGCAGAGTTTACGACAAGCAAAATCTTCGGAAATCGGTCATGGTCATATTCCAGCAGATTATCTTGTGACTTTCACGGACATTTATCACACAAGATCTAGCTTCTATATTGAATAATTTTCTTAAAATCTTACCTTGTTATTTTATGCACGAATTAAGATTTACATCTGTCCTGTTTTCAAGGTATTTCGTTTGACAACGTGGCCATGTTTTTATCTCTCTATCCAATGTAAGTGAAGCGGAACAATATTTTCGCCTGTTATGTCACGGACATATGATCACGTTTGATCATCGGGTGTTGTGACAGCTTTTTCTACTAAAATTTTAAACAGAATACTGTAATAGCACATTATGACATTTAAAAAAATATAAAACAGACTAAGTGTTTTTATATTTTCAGGAAGTTGGTTATAAATGGTGAATTTCACAATAACAGACTAATCATTGTTTAATCTAATAGGATATCTCATCCTCTTCGTGTACTAGTGGACGGACACGTAAAATGCACAGACGCGGTTTATTGAATAGATGCATCCGGGGGGAGGGGGGGGGGGGGGGGCATTGAATGTTCCACCCGTTGCCCCTCCTCTTTTTGTTGCCGCAAAGTCAGATATGGGTAATGTTTGAGAATTTTGGTACTTAAAGAAGTTGGACCCCCCCCCTCCTCTCGGAGCCACACCAAAAAGAAAAAGATTTTCGAATTTAGACAATTTTTGGGGGGAGGGGGTGTCAAATTTTTTTTTCAAGTAAGTTAATTTTTTCCCCGCCCTTCCTTCCCTTAATAACGATGCTACACCGATCACTGTCAATTGGTTATTAGTAAATTATACCATATAATATTAGTCAATTAATGTATTAATTTGGTTACGGACACTACAAAAATTTTCAAAAAAGAAAACAACTAAAACAAGAGGCCCAGTGGCCACATAGCTCACATGAGCAAATCGGCTAGGAAAAAGCACAAATCTTTTTAACTGAAAAGTTTACTGGGGAGGGGGGGGGCTTGAATTTTAATACTACTTGAGAATGCCTTCATATTAATACAGCATATGGCTTTTCTTTTCTTGATAAAAAGATTTTTTAAAAACATTTTCTTCCTATATATAACTTCATAATAATTTGAATTTGATTCCCCATTGTTTCCCTCCCTATCCCAAAGGGCCATGATTTGAATAATTTAAATCTTCAATACATGAGGTGGCTTACATATCAATATGACTAAACAAAGCTTTTCTGTTCTTGGGATTTTTCCCTTTCATTGGCTTTATTTTTCTACAATACCCGAAAATGTTTCCATATAAATATAGCTGCAGATCTGTAGCTCTCCGAAAAAAATTATTGATAGATCTCCGGTTTATCAATATATATATTTTCGGAGAGCTACAGATCTGCAGCTAATATAAATACTACTATCACTAATGGCTTTGCTATTCTTGAGAAGGAGATTTTTTAAAAATGTATTTTAATGTAAAACTTGGATCCCCAATTGCGACCACACCCAATCCCTGGGGGTTATGATTTGAACAAACTTGAATCTACACTACATGAGGATGATTCCATATAAATATCACTAATCATGGCTTTGAAGTACTTGGGAAGACGATTTTAAAATATTTCCCTATATACTCCTAGGTAAAACTTTGATCAGCCATTTTGGGCCCACCCTACCCCCGGGGGTCATGATTTGAACAAATTTGAATCTACACTACCTGAGGATGATTCCACATGAGTTTCATCTTTCCTGGCCCAGTGGTTCTTGAGAAGAAGATTTTTAAAGATTTTTCCTATATATTCCTATGTAAAACTTTGATCGGCCATTGTAGCCCCACCCTATCCTCATGGGTCATGATTTGAACAAACTTGAATCTACACTACCTGAGGATGATTCCACATGAGTTTCATCTTTCCTGACCCAGTGGTTCTTGAGAAAAAGATTTTTAAAGATTTTTCCTATATACTCTTATGTAAAACTTTGATCGGCCATTGTGGCCCCACCCTACTCCCGGGGGTCATCATTTGAAGAAACTTGAATTTACACTACCTGAGGATGCTCCCATATGAGTTTCATCTTTCTTGGCCTAGTGGTTTTTGAGGAGAAGATTTTTTAAAAGTGCCATTAATTTTTCACTAATTCATAATTATCTCCCCTTGGAAGAGGGTGTGGCCCTTCATTTGAACAAACTTGAATTCCCTTTACCTAAGGATATTTTGTGGCAAGTTTGGTTAAAATTGGCCCAGTGGTTCTTGAGAAGAAGAGGACGACGACGACAACGACGACAACAGACAACGGACAAATTTTGATCAGAAAAGCTCACTTGAGCCTTCGGCTTAGGTGAGCTAATTACACCAATTTCAGATAAAGAATTGTATACTTAACTGTTTGAAGAAAAATAGAATGCTTCACAGAATAAAATAAATAAATGAAAAAAATATTAGTGAACTTTTTTCTTCAAGGTTTGACTTTTCTACTTGCACATAACACCTGTATAAAGTTACAGATGTATATATTTATTCAAAGTTATTGGTTATGGTATGCTTTTATCAGATGAAGTTGAGATCTGAAGAATAAAAAAATCGTGAGAAACTGAAACGAGGAAAAAAATGCTGAAAAAGGTTAGGAAAAGGGCTGAAAAACAAAAACTTCATCCTCAAGCCTGTGAAAAATTAAAGTATTGTGTAGTGTCCGTAACACTTAGATTTGGTTAATTGACTTCGTTGATCAGTGTACCTACATTCTAAATAGTTTCATTTTTAATGAATTAGATAACTTTTCTTCTGCACTTCAGTTATATGATAGTTATGTGAAAAAAGGAAGTTTCTGGAGTGTTTTAAATAATGTAGATGTTTCTTGGTTTTGCATGCTGATTAGTTTTTTGGACCCCTAATATGCATTTAAATTTGAGTTTTCTGTAACTTACCATCTTTGATGGCCAACACCAATGATTTTTTAGCTGAACTCACTAATTCACTAAACTCACTAATTCTAAGAAGGTCAAAAATTGCTAAGTGAAGGCCAGAGTAAACAATGTTGTTTCATACAAGTTTGACAAACTGATGGGAGACTTATTATGTGATTAATCAAAGATCGTGTAATTGGTGAATGAGCGCCTTTTGTGGGGTTTATCATCAGCTTGTAAAAAAACAAAGCTCCAATGTGAATTTCACAAAACCGTTTATAATGTTTCAGATCCTTTAGATACTCTACTTTTTAGAAAAAATATTTTTTGGGCAAAATAAAGACATTAATTTTTTACCCCAAAGTGCAACCTTACTGTTCCCTTTATTGTGTTTCACCCGCAATCGCAACTTCTCGGGCCTTTCCGACTAGCGGAAAAATGACCTCGAATGTATATGGTAGACGCCATTACAACCCTCTCTTTTCACGATCTTTGAAATAAATGCATGGAGTCCTTTTGTCTGTGGAATATGGGGTTTAAATTTATTCAATGTAATGATATTACTTAAAACATACTATAGAGGGGATTTCTAACTCAGTCTATCCTATATTTGAATAAACAGGAAATGTATAAATTTTTAACATCCGGTGATGTTAATGCATTCGAGGTTGTTTTTCCGACCTCTGACGGAAAGACCCGAGATGATGCGACTGGTTTCACCCGCTATGTATGGTGTTATCAGAAAAATTGGACAATTCAACCTCCCTGTAGAATGTCAACTTGATTTGTTCGATAAAAAGGTTTTACCAGTGTTACTCTATGGTGAAATCTGGGGTTTTGAAAACCTAGATATTATTGAACGTGTTCATTAAAAATTTTTGAATCATATTCTGTACTTGAAAAGTAGTACCCCGGATTATATGGTTTATGGTGAAACAGGACGTCTCCCACTATCTGTCCTTGTTTATTCAAGAATAGTCTCATACTGGTGTAAATTATTGAATAGCACAGATAAGAAAATTTCATGTATATTATATCAATATCTAATAGCTAACTCACAATCTGAAATTGTTAATCATTCTTGGATTGACCGTATTCATCGTATTTTTGACTCATGTGGACTATCTCGTATTTGGAATGAACAGTTTTATCATAATTCTAATCAAGAATGGGTAACTACTGTTCGCTGTTGTTAAACAAAGATTACAGGATCAATTTATACAAAAATGGCATTCTGATATTAATAGTTCTTTTAAAGGTTTTTATATAAAAATTTTAAAACAAATTTTGAGTGTGAAAATTATTTAAGTATTTTGCCATTAAGATTAGAAAAATACTTGCCTAATGCCGTACTACATGTACTAATCACCGTCTACCAGTTGAGCTGGGAAGATGAACATGTATACCATTAAATGAAAGATTATGTACACTTTGTAATGCTAAACATGTTGCTGATGAATTCCATTTTTTACTTGGATGTACTGCACTGTCAAACATCCGGAAAAAGTATATTAATGAATACTACTTTACTAGACCAAATATTCTTAAATTTTCTCAACTAATGACAAAACAAGATGCCATCTCGCTTAAAAAACTCTGTATGTTTATATTAAAAATATATATGATTTAGTCTGTCCCCCATAATTTTTCCACTCAATTATTTCATTATTACATGTATCATACGTGTTTTTTCTCTCCTTTTTTCATTTTCATTTTTTCTTTTTCTCTCATTTCATTTACTTATTATGTATATCATATATTTATACCTCTGACCTGATGTAAATATTTTTCATTGTCCCCATGTACCATGTATTTTAAATGGTTTTGAGTGAATAAATGAACTTGAAATTTATTAGAAAGCCAAACAAACCGATACTTTATATTACAGGTAAAACTGACCAAGCATCTTACATATTTTCTACAAATATAATACACATAAGGGGCCTCCCAGTACTAAACTAGAGGTACTGTGAGCGATGAGCTCACTAAATGATACCCCCCGCCTCCCATATGGTTTTAACTGGTGAAAAAGTCCATGTTTTCCTGTGGCCGGGAAACCCAAAATATGTGTCGGATCAAAAAGTAAAATAGGAGGTGCACAATGGCAATATGTAATAAAGATTCTGTAAAAGTTTCATCAAATTTCATTCAGTGGTATGAGAGAAGTTGCGGATAAGAGATGGGTACTTTAAAGCGTAACAGACGGACGGACGGACGGACAGACGGACGGACGTACAGACGGAAATACCGATTACTATATACCCTCCTGCTTTTCAAGCGGGGGGTATAATGATAAAGAAAAAAGGCGTCTAAAAATTCTGCAACAGATGGTTATATTATTGATCATATGCGACTCATTCTTAAATCGTATTTATACTTTCATATATGTTTTTTTCCCCAATTTTACTATGGTCCTTAATATCGGGTGGGTCAGACAGACGGAAGTGGTCACCTTTACAAGTGGATAAGGTCCCTTAGTTTTCCACCATTAGACTTAAAATTGTTTCCAAATACATGAGCTAGTTACAAAACCAAAGCAATCGTTTATTTTATTGTTTGTTTTATACTTTTTGTGGAAACTTTGGAAGTGTACGCATCATTACCGCTACATTTTCAAAATTTTCATTATCGCTACATACTAGTAGTCATTACCGCTACAAACTAGAGGTACTGTGAGCGATGAGCTCACTAAATGATACCCCCCGCTTCCCATATGGTTATAACAGGTGAAAAAGTCCATGTTTTCCTGTGGCCGGGAAACCCAAAATATGTGTTGGATCAAAAAGTAAAATAGGAGGTGTACAATGTCACTTTGTAACAAAGATTCTGTGAAAGTTTCTTCACATCTAATTCAGTGGTATGAGAGGAGATACGGATAAGAGATGGGTACACCAAAGCGTAACAGACGGACGGACAGACAGACGGACGGACGTACAGACGGACGGACGGACGGAATTAACGATTACTATATACCCTCCCGCTTTTCAAGCGGGGGGTATAAAAAGGATACATTACCGCTACATTGCCTCTTTTGTTGACCATGCGTGTACAGATTGATTTAAAGTTCAACATATGCATGCATAAGACCTGTTTACCCTTTGCATAGTTATGTTCAAATCTCCGATCTACTCCACACTTTTGAGTTTTACTTACTAGTATACGAAATATACATCCATCGATAACTAATCCTGCATTGCCGTGATTTTTCAAAACTTCTAAATAGTAGCCATGACGTGTGACGCGTAAAATACTCATTTTTATTAGAATTCAGAACCAGATTGTACTTCGCTACATGGTGAGTGAATTATGTTGAATGGAACTCATATTCCGGACCATTGCTGGCTGATTCGTTATGTAGTTGTTTTCGGCAATAATCTTGATAAAATGTAGCGCTAATGATCGCCCAAAAACTTGAAAAAAAATGTAGTGGTAATGCGGTGAAATTTTTGGTAATGTAGCGGTAATGTTGAAACCCCCCACCCCCACCCCATTGGACAAATCTACTACACATAACTTTATGATTATTAGACAGACACATAACATTTACAACAAGTTTTTTTTTTAATTTTTCGAAGAAAAATATTTACAGGGGTTTTTCTTTCCAGAAAAAGGGTACATGTACCATAGAGCAAAGCAAAGGTAGTACAAACGTATCGTATATGATGATATCATTTTTCTTATTATGTACAAAAGACATTATGTACAAAAGACATGAACGTTCTGTTTATGACAAAAGTCACTGAATCTTGAACAGAAGTAAGCGTACATAGATGACTGAAGTGTCATAAGATATGTTTCTTGCATGTCGCTGATCTGATCCGCTGAGGAGCAGTTGTTGTATCTAAATCTGTCATCATCCGTCTCCCTTGTCAGAAAATTTCCTTTAAAAAAACAACAAACTTTAGAGATAATTTCATAAAACAGTAATATCCAGAATTACATGTAGGTGTTTGCCTCTAAATGCACTCTCCTTCGTAATATGGTAATCAAGGAAGGAACCATAATTTTATAAATCACACAATGTATATATAAATTAAAGTTTATCTTTTAAAAAAAAATAGGTAAGCTAGCGCCGTGGCAATTTTTAAACACAAAAAGGAAGGTTCTTGATCATCTGGTTTATTTTGCTGAATTCTTTAATGTTTAACGAGGCTGGAGTCTGATAGTTAGAGTTACAGGAGGGCTGTTAATAACAACAATTATAAGGAACGTTTTGTTGTGGAAATAGTGAAAGAAAATGTTAGGAACACAAGGTTAGTAAAATTTTGAGATGACAGCTAGTATAAAACATGGAGAAATAAATCGAAAAACAATAAATACCAGTTTTTTCAATTGGTGGCACTGTAGCTTTCCGGTCTGTCAAAATATTTTTTTTCGGAGAGCAGCTAGCTGTCTATATATCTGTCTGTCCGCAAAAACATTAACCTTGCCCATAACTTTAGAGTGGGTGCAGCTATGGTTTTCATATTTTACAGGCATATCCTTGTGACAAGACCTTTCTTTGGGAACCACCAAATTTGACTTCTTGACCTTGACCTTGGAGTTTGACCCACTTTTCCCAAATTTGCTAATCTTTATCCCTAGTCATACTTTTGAACAATTGATACTGGGCCTTCCATATGTCACATGTATATTCTATGTGACAAGGTATTCCTTTAAGTACTAACAATTTTGACCTTTTGACCTTAAAGTTTGACCTACTTTTTAAAAAACTTTATCCCTGACTATAACTTTTGAGCAGTAAGCACTAGGGCTTTTGTATCACAGATGAATTTCTTGTGGTGACGAGATCCTCCTTGGATACCAATAATTTGGACATTTTGACCTTAGAGTTTGACCCACTTTAAAAAAAAACTTTTTACCTTGGCCATAAGTTTTGAACAGTAAGCATTAGGGCTTTCGTATTTCAAAGGTTTATTCCTTATGACAAGATCTCCCTTGGATACCATTAATTTTGACCTTGGGGGTTGACTTGCATTTGAGAAACTTAAGTCAAACATGAAGGTCAAGGAGTAAAAATCAGAGCATGCTCAGAAACATCTTGTCACATGTAATGCATATGTGAAATATGAAAGCCCTACTTCTCCTAAATCAAAAGTTATAAGGAAAGATAACATTTTTGAAGAGTATGTTAAACTTCAAGGTAAAGATCAAAGGGTCATGGTATATTTAGAAAGGCCTTGATACAGGTAATGTACATGTGAAATATGAAAGTACTCTCTCTTCTCATTCAAAAGTTATGACCAAGGTTTAAGTTTTTTATGACGGATGGACAGACTGAGAAACGAATGAGATTTAATGTCACCTCGCATTCGCGAAAGTGGAGGACATTTGACAGAGAGAGAAAGAGAGGGGGAGAAAGACAGGAAGACAGACACAAGCAGACATACAAGTACTGATGGCTCAGATGAGCTGTTGTGTATCAGCAAAATTAATGGAATTTAGATTTACACTTTCCATAAAATTCAGATCGATGCACAAACGAATTATTCTTATAAGCACGTATTTCATTTTTGGTACCTGTGCAGTTGGGCATAGTCCCATCCGGTGCCCATGTACCACTCGCTCCACAGACGTACCACTGGTGATGGCTGAATCTCACATCCAAACTGTACTCAGGCCCACAGAAGACGAGGCAAAACTCACCATAATCAGTTTTCCATCCATTACACACTTTTGCTCCATTTTGGGGAATATTTAGATCCTTGCAAGGATGAGCTAGGATATGATTAAAAAAGAAAAGATTTTTTCCACTATTTTTATTTTAAGTATCAGATAAGTAAAACAATTGCAGAATATCTAAAACAATAGAAAAAGTATATCTCGTGCAACTTACGTCGGACATTTACATTAAATAAACAGCTTGTTCGCAAACCATTTGAGGGTTTCAGAGCCACATACTGAACTGTATAATCTCCCCATGGAAATTTCCAGCTGTTTTCAGGATAATTAGTTGAAACAAATAAAGTCTTCCCAACGGGGTCATAAAAGTTGGGTGCTGTCCAGTTAATGAAAGTTTCAGGTGTTGAAGAAAAGACCATCTTGTTGTCAAGGCAACCACTCATCACTGGAGGCTGGATATCTGTTTGCAATTGCATGGTTAGTATGCCGTGTGTATAAAAATGAATACTGTAGTTAGAAAAATCCAAGAATACAATTAAGAATAGTTTACTAAACAGACCTGTTTCACAATTTTTCCCCGTGAAGCTTTTTGTACAGACACAGTTATAGCGATCCAAACCATCCACACAGGTTCCATTGTTTTGACAAGGGTTACTTGCACAGGAATTCACAACTATATGTGGTAATAGCGACCAATCTTTATTATTCTATTGCTCACAATTCATAAAGCAAAATTACATTCATTTATGAAACACACTGTGCGAATCTCGATAAAATTGACTTGCTTTTAAATTTAAATTATTATTTGTCTAACACGAACTTAAACATATAAGAATTTATTGTAGTTTACTTACATGCACACCGTGGTTTACGTCCACTCCAGATACTATTGATTTGACATCTCCTAGTTCTGGTTCCACCAGTCAAATTATAGTACTGATTGCAGTGATACGATAGTGTACTGCCGTAGGTATATGTGGATCCTGTCACATGTCCATTGCTTAGTTTACCTGGATCTCCACATGTTATTTCTATATTAAGGGGTTAAAATGCCAAGTGAAATCATGAATTATCTTTCAACTCAATAAATTAATTTAAATCAATTTAAATACCTACGGTTCTTACAACAACTCCCATACCATCCTGTGTGACAATTGCAGCCAAAATTAAGGCGGTGTGTTCCTTGGTAACAAAATGTGTTGCAGTCTCCCCTTTCACTCCCCATATCATAGCTTGCACAAGCAGAAAAGCTTCTGTTACAGATGTCATAGACCCATACGTTTCTGCTCCTGTATCTACTCCCCCCACCACATTCAGCACTGCATTCTGACCACCCTTCCCAAGGTAACCAACGACAACCACATTGGTCCCAGGTCGGAGCAATACCAGACTCTGATGAATCCATCAAATGTATCAAAATAAACATCACAATCATCATTTTGGTCTTTAGGTAAACTCACAGTATGTAAAACCTAACGTTCTCTTAAATATATATAGTTGGTTCTTATCTGACATGGAGTGTCAGGTGATTTTAATGTTAAAAAAAAGCTTATCTTTTAGAACGACGCTGAAGCCTTCATAAAACTCAGAACAAGATAACTGAACCTGTATTTTTATGGATTTGGATGAATCTTTCAATTATAAATAGGAACTACGCAAAATAGTGAAATAGGTGGCGTTGGGTGGACGGGGATTCAATTCTACATTGTAAATAGTGAATTTATGAGTGATTTTCACGTAGGCAGTGGCATAATTGTGCTTTTAGTTAAGCACTCTACAGTTAACTGTCATTTCAATTTTAAGGTTAAAATAAATTTATGATACCATTAGAACCAGTGATCACTTTGTTTATAATATCAGTATGCCAATATGGAACTGTTCTGTAGCAATAGTACCTTCTCCAGACTTTCCAGCAAATTTGAAAAATATATCGCATACTTGAAGCCGAGCATGCTAGTGAAAAGGACTAGTTTTCGAGAGCGCTAGCAATAAGGTTTTTCTTGTTCAAGCATATTCCAGAAATGCACCTGCAATCCATTCGTAAATTATCGTGCAAATGAAAGTCGTAAAATACTTATTTTAGAATTGTCGAAACATGAAAAATGACACTATTTATCGAGATATTCATGCATTCTGAAAGTGGGGTCTTTGAAAATTAAAATTTTCTCTCAATGCGTCAGTTGCTTATAGGAGCTGATTCAAAGCCTAAACTTATTGTTAAATCGGGTATAACAAATTGCTACGGAAGCCCATTTGAATTCGATATGATGATTTGAATTCGTTATTACGAATTTAATCTGTTGTAACAATGTTTTGAATTTGTTAAAATATATCAATACGACTTAAATAACGATTTGTCGAATTCGTTTTAACGAATTTAATTCGTTATAACAAATAAGAGACGTCGCTTTAACGAATTTAGTTCGTTATAACAAAATAACGAATTCAACAAATTTATTATAACAGATTAAATTCGTAATAACAATTCAAAGAGATTGTTATAACGAATTATATTCGACAATTTGTCATATCGAATTCAAATAAAAATTTTGTCCCCCGCGTGACGCAGTGGTTAGGCCAAAAACACCTAAAAAAAAAATAGGGTAGGTAGGTTGGGATTTCTTTTATTGTACAAAATGAATTCATAATACCTACCACTGATTTGCATGTGGCATTTAATGTACTAGTCAACATTGAGGTTCCGACAGTAATGAAAATCAAACCAATATATTTTTAAATAAAAAATATTATAAACACAAACTTATTTTATTTTTGGTAAATAGAAAGAAAACTTTGAGATGAACATCTTTTTTTTAAATCCATGATTGTAAATGAAATTACTAATTCTTGGTCTATTCAATTGTAAATTTTAATTCATGTGGAAAGATCCTCTGGTAGCGTAGATTAAAATTTGGTGAATTCAGGGGTAGGGTGGGGCCTCAATGGACGCTCAAAGTTTTACAAAGGAATAAAGAAGATGGGCGCATTTGGCGAGTAATCTGCAGGAATCATTTGTACGAAACATTTATGGTTTAAATGTCCATGATTTGGTTGGATAAACATAGCTGGTCAGATTTTTCAAGCACATCCATAGGGTTTTTTTCATTTAGTTTGAAAGACCGTGTGAAATTGTAACATTTATGTCCGTTTTTCCTTGGGGTACTGTAACATAATAATGTTTCACAAAAAATAAACACCTTAAATATTTAATGCATAGATGCATGATACATGTACATTATAGAATAGAAGATTAGATTCTGAATTGATTTCGCTCGAGAATCAAACTAAACCAAAATTTATCTAATTCAAAATTTTAATACATAAGGACATCAAATGAAACTGACAAAAAAAAAATGGTTGTTTGCATGAAAAAAAAAAAATTAACGCCCCATGCCAGGCTCGAACCAAAAAATTTTCGCTTCGAGTGCAGCGAACAGGTAGCCCAACTTACTGAGCTATCACCGCTACACGTATACTGATAATTTTAAAAGGATAAAGAAACACCACATTCACAAATTTGGATTTTGGGGGGAAAAGTTAATTTTTCGAGGTCTCTGGGTCTTCTCTCCATTTTTTAAAAAAGTGTATTCGTTTCTTTGAATTTAAATACACATGAATAACGTTTCAAAATCATGGAGAGAAGACCCAGACATAGAGAAATTTTAGAAAAACGTGTCTAAAAATGTACCTTTTTGTACCAAATGTCTGATCTGGCCAATTTTCAAGTTATTTTTTAGCTAAACAGAGCTCAATTTCAGGAAAATATTTTTCTTTCCTGTTGCACAGGAACCCGATAAATAAAAAAAAATGTTAAAATTTCATGTGACATGTCGATAAAATTTTCACTTTTCAAGTACGCCCAGATTCCTGCCGAATGCCCATCAAAAGCGCCCACGTTCTTTAAAAAAAAAACTTCAAAATCTCTTCTAAAAACAACAAAGCAATGATTGGTCATATTTATGTGAAATTATCCGCAGTGGGGTTAGTTCAAGTCTCTTGAAATCATAACCCCTGGGATAGGGTGGAGCCGTAAAATACGATAACATAGTTTAGGAAAGGAGTTTTTAAGAAAAATCATCTACGGAACAGCAAAGCCATGATTGGTCATATTCATATAGAGACATTAATTATACTCAGGTGTTGTCAAGTCAAGTTTATTCAAATCATTTAAAAATCAGTTACAGATAGTAAAAAATGAAAGCATCCTTAGTTAGTGTAGATTCAATTTTGTTCAAATCATATCCCCTACTCCCTTTTAGGTGTAGGTCGGTACCGCTTATGCATTAAAGCTTTTCAATACTAAACGGATTTTTGCTTTTTTCCTATCCACAGTGCTCATTTGATCGATGTTGCCCCTGGGCCTCTTGTGTGTTTTTTAAAATAAATCTACTTCTCAATAACAGCAAAGCAATGATTGGTCATACTTATATGGAACCTCCTCAGATAGTGTAGTTTCAGATTTGTTTAAATCATGACCCCGGGAGTAGGAGGGGACCACAATGAACGTTCAAATTTGTTGGGAAAACAGTCAAAGAAATATATAAGCATCCTTACTTAGAGTAGCTTCACTTTTGTTCAAATCATAACCCCCTCCTTTTGGTACCACTTTTGAATTTAAACTTTTCAACACTAAACTGAGTTTTGCTTTTTTTTTTCCTAGCCACAGTGCTCAGGTGAGCAATATGGCCCAGTGGCTCTTGTATTTATCAAAATTTTTAAGACACGAGCAATTAACGAAATTTTATCTTGATTTTTTTTGTGGGGAGGGGGTATTGGCATTCATATTTTCAAGGTTTATTCCTGGTGAAAGACCTTTCTTTGGGTACCACTAAATTTGACCTTAAGAGTTTCACCCACTTTTACAAAATATTACCACAGTTTAATCATGATCGCAACTTTTGAACAGTTAGTGCTACGGTTTTCACCCTTCATATGTGTATTCATTGTAACAAGACTTTTCAAGGGGTATCAGTATTTATTAATCTTTCAACCTTGACCTTCAAATTTGACCCACTTACCTTGGCCATAACTTTTGAGCAGTTAGCACTAGGGTTTTCATATTTCACAGATACATTCTATGTGACAAGATGAAGACTTTCCTTTGGATACTAACAATTTTGGCTTAAAGTTTTCAACTTTGACCTTTGGAGTTGGACTTGCACCTGAGAAACTTCAACCCTCGCTATTAGCTACCATACGGAGGCATCAGTGTTTCACATACACATCTTGTTTGCAGCCAGTATTGATTCATTGCAAACTAATATTGGCAAGACCAAATATTTTTTACTCCCCTTCACCCATAAATGTTATATGCTAAAATTAGTTGAAAACGGTTCAGGGGTTTTAAAGAAGAAGCTGAAAATGTTGTTTACACAAGAGGGACGTCGCACTATAGGGGATGAAAACAGATAGCAATAGGTCAGGTCACCTGAATAATGTTTATCTATTCAAGACATAATTTTGCATCACATTATTCACTGAGGAATAATTTAGAGCAGAAAATATTACTAAAAAGATATCCTAGTGATCATATCACACATTGTTTACAAAATAAATGCTAAGGACTACTTTGGCTTAGTTATTATGACTTCATGCCCTCTTTATTATATATAACTGATATTTTACATTTTTTTGCATCAATATTAATTAAGTAACATCGTGCTTTTGCTTTTCCTTAAGTTGCAAATGAATTGAAAGATGTATTACCTACTTCGAATTTAACTATTATGTGATGTTGATGAGCAGAGATACAGTGTCTATTTATAAATCTGTTGTTCACCAGATACTTAGTATTACTTCTAGTTTGAATTTATCTGAAATTGTAAGGCAGCAGGATTTAAGATGGTTGCGTTTTTATGTTAATTTTGCTTGTTTTGATGAATTCATCAGAAGCAGGCCGTGCCCCCACCTGGGATTCCTGTAACTGTTACTGGGCTGAATGGCAGGGTTGGTCAGAATGCAGTGCTGCCTGTGGGGGAGGGCGACGGTACAGAACAAGAGAAGTGTGGAAATATGCTACTCCCCAATGTGAAGGATTTAAGGCTTGTGCAAGCAACGACATGGGCAGTGAATGGGGAGACTGTAACAATATCTGTCACCAAGGGACGTACCATTCCTATGGCTGTAGATGTCATGCAGGATGGTATGGGAGGTGTTGTAAAAATCGTATGTACAATTTTTTTTCTATCAAGAAATTATTTGTATTTTTATGTCCCCGTAACCGAAGATTCGTGATATATATATATATATATATATATATATATATATATATATATATATATATATATATATATATATATATATATATATATATATATATACTAGTAGTTTTTGCCCTGTACTTCCGTCTGTCGGTTTGTAAAAACTGTAATCTTGCTCATAACTTGGGACGGGTGGGGCTTATTTTGGCATTCATATTTCACCGGTGTATTCTATCTGACAAAACCTTTCTTTGGGTACCTCCAAATTTGACCTCTTGACCTTGGAGTTTGACCCATTTTTAGAAAAAAAATATCACACTTTAACCCGGTCAGAACTTTTGAACAGTTGGTGCTAATGCTTTCATACTTCAAATCATCACATGTTTATTCATTGTGACAAGTCCTTTCCGTGGTTATGGATATTTTTGTCCTTTTGACCTTGACCTTAGAGTTGACCCTCTTTTCAAAAATTAACCATGGTCGTAACTTTTGAACAGTTAGAATTATAGGGATTTCATATTTCATGGATGTATTCCTCGTGACAAAACCTTCCTTTTGATACCAACAAATTTTACCTTGATCTTTGGAGTTTAACATATATTTGAGAAAATTCAACTCTCGCTTTAACCCCTTTCGTGGCAAAGATTTTTAGCATTAAGATAAATTGCTATCAAAAATTTAATGCTTTTTTTCTGGTATTCATTGTAATTTTTTAAAATACTAATGTATATATATTTCGAAAGCAAGCATTACAAAGTTTCTGAAAATGACTAAAAAAACATTCTTTCCGTTGCCATGCAAACAAAATCACTTAAAAATCTCTATTAAATCAACAATTAGTCATTTTAGTTTTTTGTTTAGTAAAGTATTAACAAAGAGTAAATTTTACTGTTGAAACATAGCATATTGCATACCTGAAACATGTTTTATTTATATTCTTAACAAGATAATTATTTTCTAACACATCTTGTTGAGAAAAAAAAACTGATTTTGATAAAACATATTTTGTCACGAAAAATGGATAAGTGATTGTACCACGTGGATTTCAAACGCAGTAAGTATAACTAGATTAATACACCTTGTTTAACTATTTAAGATTCTAAAAAAACTGGTAAATCAAATGAGAAAAAAAGTTAAGAACAAATCTTCTTTGCAATTGTTTCTTCTTTCTAATGATACAAAAATTATTCCGATATTCACAGTATTAATGAAGTTATGTATCTATGTGTTTACACTAAACATGTTTTTCACAACAGATGCGTAGAAATGCGTATATGCCAAATACAATGTAAGAGGTTAAGCTGTCATACGCCACGAGGGTATCAGTGTTTCACTAACACATCTTTTTATGCGCCCGAATCAATAGATCCGGGGCGTATTTTGTTCTTGTCCTGTTTGTCTGTTTATCGGTTTGTCTGTCTGTTGTCAACTTTAACCTTCGCCATAACTTTTGAACCTTGAAAGATAGGAACTTCATATTTGGTATGCATACTCCACTAATTAGTTTCTTTCAAATGGCAACATGGTCAATGACATTGTGACCTTGACTGTGACCTATATGCTAAAAATAGCTTTTCGAACTTTATTGCCACCGGGCGCATAGTGTTTCTTATTCATAAAAAGTAATAAATATTTCATCGCTGCATCTTAATAATTTTAGAAAAAACATGTGGAGATCCAGGTGAAATAAACAATGGACAGGTGACCGGATCCACATTTACATACGACAGTACACTATCGTACCACTGCAATCAGTACTATAATTTGACTGGTGGAACCAGAACTAGGAGATGCCAAATCAATAGTATCTGGAGTGGTCGGAAACCCCGATGTGCATGTGAGTAAACTTTGAACCAAATCTTTCTTACATTCAAAGTTATGTCAAGCAAAATTGAAAACTAAGATTAAATCATTATTATTTTTATTCAATATCTCTTGGATTAATTTCAACTCTAAAGGTCCACAAAGATCCTATTGTACGCTGTTATTTTAAAAATGAAATAGGGTCGGGTTTTTTTTCTTTTATAAAATATTTCCCTGTTTTGCATCACATGTAGTTGTGAATTCCTGTGCTAGTAACCCATACCAAAATAATGGAACCTGTGTGGATGGTTTGGATCGATATGACTGCGTTTGTACAAAAAGCTTCACAGGGAAAAATTGTGAAACAGGTTAGCATGCTTTTACGTTCCCACAAATTTCTTGCAAAGCTACTTACATATTTTTTGTACAATCATAAACTTAAAGTACACTTAATTAAACTGCAAACAGATATACAACCTCCAGTGATGAGTGGTTGCCATGACAACAAGACGGTCTATTCTTCAAAACACGAAACTTTCCTTAACTGGACTGCACCTAGCTTTTACGACCCTGTAGGAAAGGAGTTAACGATTTCAACTAATTATCCCCAAAACAGCTGGAGTTTTCCATGGGGAGATTTTACAGTTCAGTATGTGGCTTTGAAACCCTCAAACGGTTTGCGAACAAGCTGTGTTTTCAATGTAAAAGTCCGACGTAAGTTGAATCCCATGATTTGATCCGCTTCATATTCAAATTTTCTGATAATTTTAAATTGAAGAAAATAAAAATGGATGGAAAACAGATTATGGTGAGTTTTGTCTAGTCTTCTGTGGCCCTGAGTACAGTTTGGATGTTAGATTCAGCCATCACCAGTGGTATGTGTGTGGGGCGAGTGGTACATGGGCACCAGATGGAACGATGCCTAACTGTACAGGTACATGCATTATTCCCCTTTTAAAATTTGCTGTGAATCCTACTGTACCTTTGAAAGAAATAACTTTTTTATACCAAATTTTCAAAACGTGCGAATGGATTGAAAATTAAATTGCGTGGTCAAAATTTCCCAAGAGCAGCGCCTCTCCTCCACTTTTTCCCAGATCTATATTTATAATTTTTTAATTAACAAATTTTTATTGAAATGCGGCCCCTCCCTCCTTTTTGGTTATAGTATAGTCAAATAAAGGTAATGTATTTTTGAGTACAAAAAATTGGTACCGAAAAAAAGGAAGTTTGTTCAGGTACATGTAAGTTGATTTTTTTTCTCTGACTGCCCCAACTTTAAAAAACGATGATACAAAAAATATACACTATAGGGGATGAAAACAGATAGCAATAGGTCAGGTCACCTGAATAATGTTTATCTATTCAAGACATAATTTTGCATCACATTATTCACTGAGGAATAATTTAGAGCAGAAAATATTACTAAAAAGATATCCTAGTGATCATATCACACATTGTTTACAAAATAAATGCTAAGGACTACTTTGGCTTAGTTATTATGACTTCATGCCCTCTTTATTATATATAACTGATATTTTACATTTTTTTGCATCAATATTAATTAAGTAACATCGTGCTTTTGCTTTTCCTTAAGTTGCAAATGAATTGAAAGATGTATTACCTACTTCGAATTTAACTATTATGTGATGTTGATGAGCAGAGATACAGTGTCTATTTATAAATCTGTTGTTCACCAGATACTTAGTATTACTTCTAGTTTGAATTTATCTGAAATTGTAAGGCAGCAGGATTTAAGATGGTTGCGTTTTTATGTTAATTTTGCTTGTTTTGATGAATTCATCAGAAGCAGGCCGTGCCCCCACCTGGGATTCCTGTAACTGTTACTGGGCTGAATGGCAGGGTTGGTCAGAATGCAGTGCTGCCTGTGGGGGAGGGCGACGGTACAGAACAAGAGAAGTGTGGAAATATGCTACTCCCCAATGTGAAGGATTTAAGGCTTGTGCAAGCAACGACATGGGCAGTGAATGGGGAGACTGTAACAATATCTGTCACCAAGGGACGTACCATTCCTATGGCTGTAGATGTCATGCAGGATGGTATGGGAGGTGTTGTAAAAATCGTATGTACAATTTTTTTTCTATCAAGAAATTATTTGTATTTTTATGTCCCCGTAACCGAAGATTCGTGATATATATATATATATATATATATATATATATATATATATATATATATATATATATATATATATATATATATATACTAGTAGTTTTTGCCCTGTACTTCCGTCTGTCGGTTTGTAAAAACTGTAATCTTGCTCATAACTTGGGACGGGTGGGGCTTATTTTGGCATTCATATTTCACCGGTGTATTCTATCTGACAAAACCTTTCTTTGGGTACCTCCAAATTTGACCTCTTGACCTTGGAGTTTGACCCATTTTTAGAAAAAAAATATCACACTTTAACCCGGTCAGAACTTTTGAACAGTTGGTGCTAATGCTTTCATACTTCAAATCATCACATGTTTATTCATTGTGACAAGTCCTTTCCGTGGTTATGGATATTTTTGTCCTTTTGACCTTGACCTTAGAGTTGACCCTCTTTTCAAAAATTAACCATGGTCGTAACTTTTGAACAGTTAGAATTATAGGGATTTCATATTTCATGGATGTATTCCTCGTGACAAAACCTTCCTTTTGATACCAACAAATTTTACCTTGATCTTTGGAGTTTAACATATATTTGAGAAAATTCAACTCTCGCTTTAACCCCTTTCGTGGCAAAGATTTTTAGCATTAAGATAAATTGCTATCAAAAATTTAATGCTTTTTTTCTGGTATTCATTGTAATTTTTTAAAATACTAATGTATATATATTTCGAAAGCAAGCATTACAAAGTTTCTGAAAATGACTAAAAAAACATTCTTTCCGTTGCCATGCAAACAAAATCACTTAAAAATCTCTATTAAATCAACAATTAGTCATTTTAGTTTTTTGTTTAGTAAAGTATTAACAAAGAGTAAATTTTACTGTTGAAACATAGCATATTGCATACCTGAAACATGTTTTATTTATATTCTTAACAAGATAATTATTTTCTAACACATCTTGTTGAGAAAAAAAAACTGATTTTGATAAAACATATTTTGTCACGAAAAATGGATAAGTGATTGTACCACGTGGATTTCAAACGCAGTAAGTATAACTAGATTAATACACCTTGTTTAACTATTTAAGATTCTAAAAAAACTGGTAAATCAAATGAGAAAAAAAGTTAAGAACAAATCTTCTTTGCAATTGTTTCTTCTTTCTAATGATACAAAAATTATTCCGATATTCACAGTATTAATGAAGTTATGTATCTATGTGTTTACACTAAACATGTTTTTCACAACAGATGCGTAGAAATGCGTATATGCCAAATACAATGTAAGAGGTTAAGCTGTCATACGCCACGAGGGTATCAGTGTTTCACTAACACATCTTTTTATGCGCCCGAATCAATAGATCCGGGGCGTATTTTGTTCTTGTCCTGTTTGTCTGTTTATCGGTTTGTCTGTCTGTTGTCAACTTTAACCTTCGCCATAACTTTTGAACCTTGAAAGATAGGAACTTCATATTTGGTATGCATACTCCACTAATTAGTTTCTTTCAAATGGCAACATGGTCAATGACATTGTGACCTTGACTGTGACCTACATGCTAAAAATAGCTTTTCGAACTTTATTGCCACCGGGCGCATAGTGTTTCTTATTCATAAAAAGTAATAAATATTTCATCGCTGCATCTTAATAATTTTAGAAAAAACATGTGGAGATCCAGGTGAAATAAACAATGGACAGGTGACCGGATCCACATTTACATACGACAGTACACTATCGTACCACTGCAATCAGTACTATAATTTGACTGGTGGAACCAGAACTAGGAGATGCCAAATCAATAGTATCTGGAGTGGTCGGAAACCCCGATGTGCATGTGAGTAAACTTTGAACCAAATCTTTCTTACATTCAAAGTTATGTCAAGCAAAATTGAAAACTAAGATTAAATCATTATTATTTTTATTCAATATCTCTTGGATTAATTTCAACTCTAAAGGTCCACAAAGATCCTATTGTACGCTGTTATTTTAAAAATGAAATAGGGTCGGGTTTTTTTTCTTTTATAAAATATTTCCCTGTTTTGCATCACATGTAGTTGTGAATTCCTGTGCTAGTAACCCATACCAAAATAATGGAACCTGTGTGGATGGTTTGGATCGATATGACTGCGTTTGTACAAAAAGCTTCACAGGGAAAAATTGTGAAACAGGTTAGCATGCTTTTACGTTCCCACAAATTTCTTGCAAAGCTACTTACATATTTTTTGTACAATCATAAACTTAAAGTACACTTAATTAAACTGCAAACAGATATACAACCTCCAGTGATGAGTGGTTGCCATGACAACAAGACGGTCTATTCTTCAAAACACGAAACTTTCCTTAACTGGACTGCACCTAGCTTTTACGACCCTGTAGGAAAGGAGTTAACGATTTCAACTAATTATCCCCAAAACAGCTGGAGTTTTCCATGGGGAGATTTTACAGTTCAGTATGTGGCTTTGAAACCCTCAAACGGTTTGCGAACAAGCTGTGTTTTCAATGTAAAAGTCCGACGTAAGTTGAATCCCATGATTTGATCCGCTTCATATTCAAATTTTCTGATAATTTTAAATTGAAGAAAATAAAAATGGATGGAAAACAGATTATGGTGAGTTTTGTCTGGTCTTCTGTGACCCTGAGTACAGTTTGGATGTTAGATTCAGCCATCACCAGTGGTATGTCTGTGGGGCGAGTGGTACATGGGCACCAGATGGAACGATGCCTAACTGTACAGGTACATGCATTATTCCCCTTTTAAAATTTGCTGTGAATCCTACTGTACCTTTGAAAGAAATAACTTTTTTATACCAAATTTTCAAAACGTGCGAATGGATTGAAAATTAAATTGCGTGGTCAAAATTTCCCAAGAGCAGCGCCTCTCCTCCACTTTTTCCCAGATCTATATTTATAATTTTTTAATTAACAAATTTTTATTGAAATGCGGCCCCTCCCTCCTTTTTGGTTATAGTATAGTCAAATAAAGGTAATGTATTTTTGAGTACAAAAAATTGGTACCGAAAAAAAGGAAGTTTGTTCAGGTACATGTAAGTTGATTTTTTTTCTCTGACTGCCCCAACTTTAAAAAACGATGATACAAAAAATATTTACAAAAAATATAGATTCTTTCAAAGCAGATGGAATTTCAAAAAACATGCATAAACCTTACAAAATATAACAAGAGACATACTTGAATGAATTCGATGTTAATCATGGCATTGGTGAGCTCTCAGGTCCTTGGATTTAACATTGTTTTTATATTTTCAAGGGAATTTTCTGACAAGGGAGACAGATGATGACAAATTCAGATACAGCAACTGCTCCTCAGGGGATCAGATCAGCGACATGCAAGAAACATATCTAATGACATTTCAGTCATCTATGTATGCTTACTTCTGCTCCAAATTCAGTGATCTTTGTCTCACAGAAAATGTTCTTGTTTTTTGTACATAATAATCAGATCACTGTTACACTATATTAGCGTACACCTAACATGTAGTTAAAATTTTACGGAAATTTCTACACAAATTCAATGTAAAGAAAAAGTAAATCTAGTTGAAGTTAAAAAGTGAAATTTCGTATTTTGTTAGCCTTTTGTATTATAATGCTTGATAAATGTGCAGAAAAAAATTACAAAATTATGAAAAGAGAAAAATCGTTCATAATGGAATGAGATGATGAACTAAGACAAACAAATTAGTTAATAATTCCAAAGCTTTCATTAAAATAATTGGCAGCAGTCGTCTAACCAAGTAGACCTACATTTTATCTAGGGAATAGAAAAGTCCCGGAGTCTCCGTTGAACAACGGAACTCTCCTTTGAAATCACAATTTAACTTTTTCACACAAGCACTTGTCCTCTCCCTCTTTTTCATTTTTTAATAATAAATCTGGAATCTGGTATATCGAAACACCTTTCGATCCCAGATTCCCCCCCCCCCCCCAATGGAAAGGGGAACATCTTCTAAGTGTCTGTGTTATTTCATTCATGAAAATTCAAAATATTTAAGTATATCATTGATAATTTTGTTCTCTATTATTACTTAAACAAGAGGCCCAGGGGCCACATCGCTCACCTGAGCAATTGGCTAGGAAAAAGCACATATCAGATCAGAACTAAAAGTTTACTGAGGGGGAAGGGGGCTTGAATTTTAACGCGCCAGGGGGTCATGATTTGAACAAACTAAAATCTACACTACCTGGGGATGATTCCATACAAATATCACTAAGCATGGCTTTGAAGTACTTGAAAAGAAGATTTTTAAAGTTTTTCCTATACTGAAGTATATTCCTAAAACTTTTATCGGCCATTTGGCCCCACCCTACCCCGGGGGTCATGATTTGAACAAAATTGAATCTACACTACAATGTACCTGAGGATGATTCCACATGAGTTTCATCTATCCTGGCCCAGTGGTTCTTGAGAAGAAGATTTTTCCTATATATTCCTATGTAAAACTTTGATCGGCCATTTTGGCCCCACCCTACCCCCGGGGGTCATGATTTGAACAAACTTGAATCTACACTACCTGAGGAGGATTCCACATGAGTTTCATCTTTCCTGGCCCAGTGGTTCTTGAGAAGAAAATTTTTAAAGATTATTCCTATATATTCCTATGTAAAACTTTGAAACTACACAATCAAAGGGTGCTTCCATATTTCTTAAAAATGAATCATGACTTTAGAAGATTTTACATGTTAAACTTTCAACTCTTCTAGTCCATCATTCTTGAAGGGATTTTTTTGAGACTTTTTCCTGTATATTCCTCTTCAAAACTTGTAAATTGGGTAAAAATTAAGTGAAAAAAGAAATTGCTTTTAAACAGAATGAGCACAAAGTTTTACATGTATTACATTAAAAGATTTTGTGAAAATATATTTATTTCAATCAACAAAATTAACTACAAAACAGTACAAATAACAATTCTAAAAATGGTTTCATATAGAAAAAACAAGAAGAGATAATATGTACACGTTTTTTTTTCAGTCTATCAGCTATCAGGTATAGATTAACAGTAATCAATGTAATTCATTACAGTTTGCTATGTGATCATGTGATCTATCGATCAGTAATGATGTTTTTTTCTGATTACAAGTCATTGTTACAGTAATATGATCAATTACCTTGGTTCTCTGAAAAAAGGTCTAGACAAGTATGGAATCTGGTAAGGGCCATTTAGTTCCATGTAGTTCACTATCGCATCATTAAACCATCGAGGTTTGGGTTGTTGGTGTGATGAAGCCATGGTGTGATAACAATAAAGCCATAGTGCAATAGCTTGATGGTGATGGGAGTGACTATTGATGACGATGATGCAATGGTACAATGAAGCTATATGATGACACAATGCTGTCAACATACCATTGCTTCACTGTCAGTGTGTTATTGGATTCTTGAGCCATCAGCCCTATAGTTGATGCTCGATTGTGCGACATTGAACTGCATGGCCCTATCCAGAATCCATAGTCCAGGGAAAATATTTTTTTAAAAATTTTATTTTTTTCGTCATTACAATGGTAAAATATAAATTACAAAGTGATATCTAACACTGAGATTCAGTCTAGAATTGTACCTATTGCTGTATCTTCTATTGTCTTCCACCATCTTTATAATTACATCCACATTGATTAAGCACTGACATTTTCAGATTCTTTTGCAATTCATCTAGTGTGTTTCAAATGACAAAATTCATTAGTTTAAATATAAATTAATATAACAAGCTCTTGAATCCAGTAAAACGAATTCAACAAATCTGATACAATAAAAATTCTTGATAATGATTCCAATACTACATTAAATGAACTAAATTAATTCACAAACAATTATTTAATACATCCAATTCAAAGTATTTTTTTATTAGTGCTGGATAGATTTTATGTTTAAGTCCCCACATTTCGCTAAGTATTTTTTTTTCTGTGCCATCAAGTTTGATACAAAGAGCTTTCACTGCATAAATAAGAAAAATGAAAAGTTTATTCTCACTGTAGATCCTTGATTTTTTACAATACCTTATTTTTGCAAGATAGGTATTAATTTTTTAATGTGCCATATTATCTTTTGTAAAAGGTACAAATAATGCGAGAATGATATTTTTGCCAGCACACTATCTCATGTTCTTATGCAAAAATAAAGTCCTCGCAAATATAAAGTGATTTAGTATCTCTTAAATCAAGGAACAATTTTTATGTACAGGTATGTGGATTCTCATTAAATGATGTATGGCATGCTTCTCATTAATAAATATACAGTTTGTCCTAATAATATTTCTTTTTATTTTAAGTTACTGATATGTTGTGGTTTCAAGATAGAATAGATTTTTGTACATATAAATAAATTTATACTATGCAAGACATTGTTACACTGAGTTGTGAAAATCAAATCTGATAAATCCTTAAAAAAAATCATCATCAGTTAGACTTTCATTGCTACCCTACAGATCTTGCACTTTTCTGACATCTGAAATAATGATTAAAAGTAAATGTCCACGTAATGATCACATTAGATAATAGCTGCAGATCTGTAGTGTTATCGTTTTATAATATATTTGTTTTTGACCATAACACTACAGATCCCGTAGTGCAAAAAAGGTGCAATTTATGGCACAATATTTTTTTGCGCACTATTGGTGAGAATTTCTCCACTTTCCAGCATCGGTCAATCAACTACCTTTCACTCCCTAATTCTAGACACATTTTCTAGCCAATATGTATATTTTATCCACCTCTCAACCATTTATAGTTGTCTCTATAGGCAATAAACTCGCTTGAAGTGAATTTTCAGCAATCTAACAAATAATTATAATCAAGCAAGTTTATTGCCTGTAGAGACGACTATAAAGGGTTGGGAGATGGATAAAATATACAGTTTAGTTAAATAATGTGCCTTGAATTAGGGAGTGAAAGGTAATTGATTGACCAATGCAAGAAATTCTCCCCAAAAGTGCGCAAAAAATATTGTGCCGTAAATTGCATCTTTTTTGCACTACGGGATCTGTAGCGTTAAGGTCAAAGACAAATATATAAAACCATAACGCTACAGATCTGCAGCTAATTAGATAACTATAAAGGAATAAACAAAACTTATTTCTCTAATTTACAACATGTGAAAATTGAACACAAAACAAAAATGAAATCATTAAACATCACATCAAGATTTGGTACCATGCTGTGCTGTTTGATATAAAGAAATTTTTTCAACAATTCTTAAACGATATTTTTAGAGAAAAGAAAAAAAAAATGGGTGAACATAGATGTATAATTTCAATCTACATTAAGAGTTTGTTCCCTTTGATTGGTCGAATACTAGGCTAAGCTATGATCGTATTCCTGTAATTGAGTATATATAATCACAATTATATCTAAAAATTTAAATTGTTATTTTCCAAAATCTCTGAATTCATGATCTACATATTTTCAAAATACCACCTTAATCAAAGATGTCAATAATTAACAGTCAAGTACATACTGTAACACACAAAAAACATGATTATTGATTTTAACATCATTTTTCATAAATAAGCTCCTTAACTATAATAAATAATAATTCTATATATATATTAATTACAAAGTTCCTAAAATATTTTTCCCATAAACCGATAATTTCAAGGCACAATATTTCGACGGCAAAATAGAGGTAAAGAGCTAGTTTAAGCGTAAACATTAAAGAACTATATGCGGTATATTGCATATACTTGCCCCCACAAAAGTCAAATCTTGAAAACTTCCTGAAATGTGCTGAATTCAATAAATTGTATGAGAAATATAAATTAGCAGAACATATTATAGTTTTAAGGCAGTTTATTCACAATTTTTGTTTTTATGACGTCACAAACTAGTCCGATTTTATATCCTTTTTCAAAAAGAGGACAAAATGGACAAAATTTCAACAATTTTAGCTTTAAACTTTATAGAGCGCAAGTTTGTTCAGGAACAATATTTACATATTTCATTGATATTATCATTCTACACATTATATCAAAATATTGATCCTGAACACACATGCGCTCGGTGACTTTTACTCAAAATATCGACGAAATATGTACATTTTTCTGTAGAATTCATAAAAAACTTAAATTTACGTCATGTTTGTGATGTCATTACGTACATATGTCGTCATTACTTTTGAAAATATTCAGTGCTTTGAAGTCAGCATATAATCCCCTGTTTAAGAACTTAATTAAATATACTTCCATCAAAGTTTGATTTGGGGGGCAAATATTGGTTATTACCGAATAAAGTTCTTTGTACAAGAAAAAAACCAGATCTATACCTATAATCCTATTTCCCATTTACACTTTATATATGCTGGAAACGTTTATAAAATATAGGTAGTCTGTCCCATATCAATAATGTTAATACTGTATGTGGGCCTAATCGTAAGAATGAAGGGCCCCATCCTTTGTAAAAGCCCCACAGTCCTTCAGTACGAAACATCTTCACAAAGCAGTCCACAACATTGT
>NW_026926596.1:0-27829 GCF_032062105.1 Saccostrea cuccullata | reverse complement strand
ATTGTTTTTAAAACTAATTTATTTTTATTCAGTGTTTTTTACAGAACTTAAATACTTATGGAAATAGCATAGTATAACCTACTCTGTACTGTATGGAGTTTGGTCCCATCGATGGACAGTCACGTGATGAATGCATAGTAGGTACGCGGAATGTAGGTCAATTACAAATTTCAATATTGCAAGGGCATACCCTAGTTGAAATTAAAAATTCAAACTATTAATTGTTTCTGCATACTTTGTACTTTCTGGAAAGTGCTGCTGCTTTGAATAGAATTCGCGTTTTGATAGTTATAATTTCAAGTAAATAGGCCCATATCGAAATATGTTTGACTTTTACCAAATATTTTGTGTACTTATGAAGTCGTCTTCTCGATTTAAAGAAAGCAGCAGCACTTTTCAAGTTAAGAGAACTATCCTTTATTTATATTCAAAAAATTGTAAAGATTTATTTAGTGTATGCCCTTGCGAAAAAGCGATTTTATATTCAAAAAATTGTAAAGATTTATTTAGTGTATGCCTCGATGTAAAATATACCTAATCTGAACATTACAACACGACAGAATTATTTAAATACATTCTCTCGATAGTTGATGAATAATCGCACTTAACAAAGGATATACATTGGTATTATTAGCCTATTAAAAACCTGTAAATAATATTCTGTTTTATAATAAAACGCATTTTTCATTGTTAAAAAATTCCGAAATCTGTCTTTCACAGTACATGAAATACGTCATTTTTACCAAAATGACGTCAGATCAGTGATTGATTTGTTTAAAACCAGCTGTATGTGATTTTACTAGCGACATTTGTTAATGCATTGGTAAGTTTTATTGTTGTTTATTATGCTAATACAGTTTAAAGTTGCATAATATTTCATTTTCGGGTAATATGATGAATGCATAAAAGTCATATTTTTGTGTGACGTCACAGTAAACTTTTCCCGTATAAATTAGGCCCCGCCCCCATTTTCTAGCCTTAACAGTGCTGCATAAAACCCAACTGTAAGGAAATATACAGCAATCAGAGTTCTTGGTTATTAAGTGCAGTAGGATACATAGATTTCAAATACAACTGTTTTTTCTTGATTTTCTCGCCTCACACCTAACCCTGTCTGTTATTCTTGTCATAGAGTCTGTTGGATGGATTCTTTTATTCGCCGTCTCATTTAAACTGGAGGAAGTTTTCTTTATTATCCTGGAGGAAGTTGTGATAATATGACGGCTGTCTCTTACTCACTAACAAGTCTCCTTCCAAGGGAATATAGTAAAAAAAAGTCTATTTACGAGTCGTGGTCAGCTTTACGAACCAGTAATCATTAAAAAAATGATTGTAAAGCATCACTGGTTAAAGGGATTTAAATTTGTTCAATAGTTCTTTAAGGTAAATATATCAGATACTCAGAAATCACCTTTTTTCCCAGACTTGTACTTGAGGATCTGCTCCCCACCTCTCTCAGATTTGTGGACATTAAGGAGGTGTTTGTCCAGTCTCTTTACAGAGGAGTCGTACTTGGGAACAGGACAACGTTTCAATCTACATTTAAAAGATTAATTTACAATTAGTTTCACCTATATTATGCCTGTCTTGTTATATCTCCTCTTGCTTTTAGGAACTTCAATAACATAAAACTGTGTATTTTAACTTCAATCTTACCTTGTTGGTTGTTGCTTTCCTAAGCATGGTCGAGGACACGTGCCCACCCCCGACGCTCTGTCTCTTCCTGATGAGGATAAGTAATATAAACTTATAATATAGGTAATACATGATATATATAAACCATGGTCCTGGAAGGTAATTTCTGCCTCTATTATTCTCCGGAATACCCTGTCCAAATTAATTCCATGCTTGATGATTATAGCCGTCCGGATTGTCTCAGCCCATGTGAAGGAATATTGTAGATCTGATGGCAGGCCTTCTTTAAGAAACTCTTTGAGTAAGCCAGGGATTGTCTCTATAAAAATGTAAAGCAAATATTAAATGAATAAATCAAGATAAAAAAAGGATGACGACACCAGAGATGGGACATTATATCCAACATGTCTCCTCTTGACTCTGGGCCACAGAGATGGCAGGCCCCGTCAAAGGACTTCTTCTTCCTTGCCCTCCAGGTTTCCAGAGATCCAGTAAAACCCAACTGTAAGGAAATATACAGCAATCAGAGTTCTTGGTTATTAAGTGCAGTAGGATACATAGATTTCAAATACAACTGTTTTTTCTTGATTTTCTCGCCTCACACCTAACCCCGTCTGTTATTCTTGTCTTAGAGTCTGTTGGATGGATTCTTTTATTCGCCGTCTCATTTAAACTGGAGGAAGTTTTCTTTATTATCCTGGAACACAGTGATAATATGACGGCTGTCTCTTACTCACTAACAAGTCTCCTTCCAAGGGAATATAGTATAAAAAAAAGTCTATTTACGAGTCGTGGTCAGCTTTAAGAACCAGTAATCATTAAAAAAATGATTGTAAAGCATCACTGGTTAAAGGGATTTAAATTTGTTCAATAGTTCTTAAAGGTAAATATATCAGATACTCAGAAATCACCTTTTTTCCCAGACTTGTACTTGAGGATCTGCTCCCCACCTCTCTCAAATTTGTGGACATTAAGGAGGTGTTTGTCCAGTCTCTTTACAGAGGAGTCGTACTTGGGAACAGGACAACGTTTCAATCTACATTTAAAAGATTAATTTACAATTAGTTTCACCTATATTATGCCTGTCTTGTTATATCTCCTCTTGCTTTTAGGAACTTCAATAACATAAAACTGTGTATTTTAACTTCAATCTTACCTTGTTGGTTGTTGCTTTCCTAAGCATGGTCGAGGACACGTGCCCACCCCCGACGCTCTGTCTCTTCCTGATGAGGATAAGTAATATAAACTTATAATATAGGTAATACATGATATATATAAACCATGGTCCTGGAAGGTAATTTCTGCCTCTATTATTCTCCGGAATACCCTGTCCAAATTAATTCCATGCTTGATGATTATAGCCGTCCGGATTGTCTCAGCCCGTGTGAAAGAATATTGTAAATCTGATGGCAGGCCTTCTTTAAGAAACTCTTTGAGGAAGCCAGGGATTGTCTCTATAAAAATGTAAAGCAAATATTAAATGAATAAATCAAGATAAAAAAAAGGATGACGATACCAGAGATGGGACATTATATCCAACATGTCTCCTCTTGACTCTGGGCCACAGAGATGGCAGGCCCCGTCAAAGGAATTCTTCTTCCTTGCCCTCCAGGTTTCCAGAGATCCAGTACGCAGCACTGTTAAGGCTTACTATGAGAAATCAACGAAAAATAGAAGTGCAAAAACGGGAATTGTTTTTAAAACTGAATTTATTTTTATTCAGCTGTTCTATTATCACAGAACTTAAATACTTATGGAAATAGCATAGTATAACCTACTCTGTACTGTATGGAGTTTGGTCCCATCGATGGACAGTCACGTGATGAATGCATAGTAGGTACGCGGAATGTAGGTCAATTACAAATTTCAATATTGCAAGGGCATACCCTAGTTGAAATTAAAAATTCAAACTATTAATTGTTTCTGCATACTTTGTACTTTCTGGAAAGTGCTGCTGCTTTGAATAGAATTCGCGTTTTGATAGTTATAATTTCAAGTAAATAGGCTGATGTCGAAATATGTTTGACTTTTACCAAATATTTTGTGTACTTATGAAGTCATGCTCTCGATTTAAAGAAAGCAGCAGCACTTTTCAAGTTAAGGAACATATCCTTTATTTATATTCAAAAAATTGTAAAGATTTATTTAGTGTATGCCCTTGCGAAAAAGCGATTTTATGAGGTTCCTCGATGTAAAATATACCTAATCTGAACATTACAACACGACAGAATTATTTAAATACATTCTCTCGATAGTTGATGAATAATCGCACTTAACAAAGGATATACATTGGTATTATTAGCCTATTAAAAACCTGTAAATAATATTCTGTTTTATAATAAAACGCATTTTTCATTGTTAAAAAATTCCGAAATCTGTCTTTCACAGTACATGAAATACGTCATTTTTACCAAAATGACGTCATGATTGACAAGTTCATCGAGATCAGTGATTTGTTTAAAACCAGCTGTATGTGATTTTACTAGCGACATTTGTTAATGCATTGGTAAGTTTTATTGTTGTTTATTATGCTAATACAGTTTAAAGTTGCATAATATTTCATTTTCGGGTAATATGATGAATGCATAAAAGTCATATTTTTGTGTGACGTCACAGTAAACTTTTCCCGTATAAATTAGGCCCCGCCCCCATTTTCTAGCCTTAACAGTGCTGCATAAAACCCAACTGTAAGGAAATATACAGCAATCAGAGTTCTTGGTTATTAAGTGCAGTAGGATACATAGATTTCAAATACAACTGTTTTTTCTTGATTTTCTCGCCTCACACCTAACCCTGTCTGTTATTCTTGTCATAGAGTCTGTTGGATGGATTCTTTTATTCGCCGTCTCATTTAAACTGGAGGAAGTTTTCTTTATTATCCTGGAACACAGTGATAATATGACGGCTGTCTCTTACTCACTAACAAGTCTCCTTCCAAGGGAATATAGTAAAAAAAAGTCTATTTACGAGTCGTGGTCAGCTTTAAGAACCAGTAATCATTAAAAAAAATGATTGTAAAGCATCACTGGTTAAAGGGATTTAAATTTGTTCAATAGTTCTTAAAGGTAAATATATCAGATACTCAGAAATCACCTTTTTTCCCAGACTTGTACTTGAGGATCTGCTCCCCACCTCTCTCAAATTTGTGGACATTAAGGAGGTGTTTGTCCAGTCTCTTTACAGAGGAGTCGTACTTGGGAACAGGACAACGTTTCAATCTACATTTAAAAGATTAATTTACAATTAGTTTCACCTATATTATGCCTGTCTTGTTATATCTCCTCTTGCTTTTAGGAACTTCAATAACATAAAACTGTGTATTTTAACTTCAATCTTACCTTGTTGGTTGTTGCTTTCCTAAGCATGGTCGAGGACACGTGCCCACCCCCGACGCTCTGTCTCTTCCTGATGAGGATAAGTAATATAAACTTATAATATAGGTAATACATGATATATATAAACCATGGTCCTGGAAGGTAATTTCTGCCTCTATTATTCTCCGGAATACCCTGTCCAAATTAATTCCATGCTTGATGATTATAGCCGTCCGGATTGTCTCAGCCCGTGTGAAGGAATATTGTAGATCTGATGGCAGGCCTTCTTTAAGAAACTCTTTGAGGAAGCCAGGGATTGTCTCTATAAAAATGTAAAGCAAATATTAAATGAATAAATCAAGATAAAAAAAGGATGACGACACCAGAGATGGGACATTATATCCAACATGTCTCCTCTTGACTCTGGGCCACAGAGATGGCAGGCCCCGTCAAAGGACTTCTTCTTCCTTGCCCTCCAGGTTTCCAGAGATCCAGTAAAACCCAACTGTAAGGAAATATACAGCAATCAGAGTTCTTGGTTATTAAGTGCAGTAGGATACATAGATTTCAAATACAACTGTTTTTAGCTCACCTGAGCCGAAGGCTCACACCTAACCCCGTGTTATTTTCTGATCACATTTTGTTGGATGTTCTTTTATTCGTCCGTCTCATTTAAACTGTTTTCTGTTAATCCTTTTCACATTTTCGACTTCTTCTTAAGAACCAATCTCCTTCCAAGGGAAACATGGTACAAAGCATCTTTGGGTGACGAGGGGTCAGTTTAAATTGTTAAAAAAAGGATTGTAAAGCATCCCCTTAAAGGGATTTAAATTTGTTCAATAAAAGGTAAATATATGGGGTCACTAAAAAATCTTCTTCTCAAGAACCACTGGGCCAGGAAAGCTCTCAAACTTTGTGGAAGCATCCTTGGGTAGTGTAGATATTAAATTGTTAAAATCATGACCCCCTTGGGAAGGGCAGGACAATTTCAATCCAATTTTTACATTGATATAATTTACAAATCTTTAAAAATCTTCTTCTCATATCTCCACTGGGCCAGGAAAGCTGAAACTTAAAACTGTGGAACATCCTTGGGTAGTGCTTTATTAAATTGTTAAAATCATGACCCCCGGGGTAGTCTCTTCCTGATGAGGGTAATATAATCCAAATTTACATAGGTATATAATATATATAAACAAATATTTAAAAATCTTCTTCTTCAAGAACCACTGGGCCAGGAAAGCTGAAACTTATGTGGAAGCATCCTTAGGTGGTGTAGATATTAAATTGTTAAAATCATGACCCCCGGGGGTAGGGCGGGGCCACAATAGGGAATCCAAGTTTTACATAGAAATATAAAGAACAAATCTTTAAAAATCTTCTTCTCAAGAACCACTGGGCCAGGAAAGCTGAAACTTATGTGGAAGCATCCTTGGGTAGTGTAAGTATTAAATTGTTAAAATCATGACCCCCGGGGTAGGGCGGGGCCACAATAGGGAATCCAAATTTTACATAGAAATATATAGAACAAATCTTTAAAAATCTTCTTCTCAAGAACCACTGGGCCAGGAAAGCTGAAACTTAGTGGAAGCATTAAATATCCAGAACTTGGAATATATAGAACAAATAAAAATAGAATGTAAACTTGTAAAATTATGTACTGGGGGTAGGGTGGGGCTACAATAGGGAATCCAAGATTTACATAGAAATATATAGAACAAATCTTTAAAAATCTTCTTCTCAAGAACCACTGGGCCAGGGAAGCTGAAACTTTTGTGGAAGCATCCTTGGGTAGTGTAGATATTTAATTGTTAAAATCATGACCCCCAGGGGTAGGGCGGGGCTACAATAGGGAATCCAAGTTTTACATAGAAATATATAGAACAAATCTTTAAAAATCTTCTTCTCAAGAACAACTGGGCCAGGAAAGCTGAAACTTATGTGGAAGCATCCTTAGGTGGTGTAGATATTAAATTGTTAAAATCATGACCCCCAGGGGTAGGGCGGGGCTACAATAGGGAATCCAAGTGTTACATAGAAATATATAGTACAAATCTTTAAAAATCTTTTCAAGAACCACTGGGCCAGGAAAGCTGAAACTTATGTGGAAGCATCCTTGGGTAGTGTAGTTATTAAATTGTTAAAATCATGACCCCCGGGAGTAGGGCGGGGCCACAATAGGGAATCCAAGTTTTACATAGATATATACAGAACAAATCTTTAAAAATCTTCTTTTCAAGAACCACTGGGCCAGGAAAGCTGAAACTTATGTGGAAGCATCCTTGGGTAGTGTAGATTCTAAAGTTTTTAAATAAAAAAGGGAAGGGGGTTGTTGGGCATGATTGGTATAGCAAGAGGGGGAATCTGGTAAAGATCTGCATCACCCAAGTTACTCAGGTGAGCGATGTGGCCCATGGGCCTCTTGTTTCTTGATTTTCTCGCCTCACACCTAACCCTGTCTGTTATTCTTGTCTTAGAGTCTGTTGGATGGATTCTTTTATTCGCCGTCTCATTTAAACTGGAGGGTTTTCTTTATTATCCTGGAACACAGTGATAATATGACGGCTGTCTCTTACTCACTAACAAGTCTCCTTCCAAGGGAATATAGTAAAAAAAAGTCTATTTACGAGTCGTGGTCAGCTTTACGAACCAGTAATCATTAAAAAAATGATTGTAAAGCATCACTGGTTAAAGGGATTTAAATTTGTTCAATAGTTCTTAAAGGTAAATATATCAGATACTCAGAAATCACCTTTTTTCCCAGACTTGTACTTGAGGATCTGCTCCCCACCTCTCTCAGATTTGTGGACATTAAGGAGGTGTTTGTCCAGTCTCTTTACAGAGGAGTCGTACTTGGGAACAGGACAACGTTTCAATCTACATTTAAAAGATTAATTTACAATTAGTTTCACCTATATTATGCCTGTCTTGTTATATCTCCTCTTGCTTTTAGGAACTTCAATAACATAAAACTGTGTATTTTAACTTCAATCTTACCTTGTTGGTTGTTGCTTTCCTAAGCATGGTCGAGGACACGTGCCCACCCCTGACGCTCTGTCTCTTCCTGATGAGGATAAGTAATATAAACTTATAATATAGGTAATACATGATATATATAAACCATGGTCCTGGAAGGTAATTTCTGCCTCTATTATTCTCCGGAATACCCTGTCCAAATTAATCCCATGCTTGATGATTATAGCCGTCCGGATTGTCTCAGCCCGTGTGAAAGAATATTGTAGATCTGATGGCAGGCCTTCTTTAAGAAACTCTTTGAGGAAGCCAGGGATTGTCTCTATAAAAATGTAAAGCAAATATTAAATGAAAAAATCAAGATAAAAAAAAGGATGACGACACCAGAGATGGGACATTATATCCAACATGTCTCCTCTTGACTCTGGGCCACAGAGATGGCAGGCCCCGTCAAAGGACTTCTTCTTCCTTGCCCTCCAGGTTTCCAGAGATCCAGTAAAACCCAACTGTAAGGAAATATACAGCAATCAGAGTTCTTGGTTATTAAGTGCAGTAGGATACATAGATTTCAAATACAACTGTTTTTTCTTGATTTTCTCGCCTCACACCTAACCCTGTCTGTTATTCTTGTCATAGAGTCTGTTGGATGGATTCTTTTATTCGCCGTCTCATTTAAACTGGAGGAAGTTTTCTTTATTATCCTGGAACACAGTGATAATATGACGGCTGTCTCTTACTCACTAACAAGTCTCCTTCCAAGGGAATATAGTAAAAAAAAGTCTATTTACGAGTCGTGGTCAGCTTTAAGAACCAGTAATCATTAAAAAAATGATTGTAAAGCATCACTGGTTAAAGGGATTTAAATTTGTTCAATAGTTCTTAAAGGTAAATATATCAGATACTCAGAAATCACCTTTTTTTCCCAGACTTGTACTTGAGGATCTGCTCCCCACCTCTCTCAGATTTGTGGACATTAAGGAGGTGTTTGTCCAGTCTCTTTACAGAGGAGTCGTACTTGGGAACAGGACAACGTTTCAATCTACATTTAAAAGATTAATTTACAATTAGTTTCACCTATATTATGCCTGTCTTGTTATATCTCCTCTTGCTTTTAGGAACTTCAATAACATAAAACTGTGTATTTTAACTTCAATCTTACCTTGTTGGTTGTTGCTTTCCTAAGCATGGTCGAGGACACGTGCCCACCCCCGACGCTCTGTCTCTTCCTGATGAGGATAAGTAATATAAACTTATAATATAGGTAATACATGATATATATAAACCATGGTCCTGGAAGGTAATTTCTGCCTCTATTATTCTCCGGAATACCCTGTCCAAATTAATTCCATGCTTGATGATTATAGCCGTCCGGATTGTCTCAGCCCGTGTGAAAGAATATTGTAGATCTGATGGCAGGCCTTCTTTAAGAAACTCTTTGAGGAAGCCAGGGATTGTCTCTATAAAAATGTAAAGCAAATATTAAATGAAAAAATCAAGATAAAAAAAAAGGATGACGACACCAGAGATGGGACATTATATCCAACATGTCTCCTCTTGACTCTGGGCCACAGAGATGGCAGGCCCCGTCAAAGGACTTCTTCTTCCTTGCCCTCCAGGTTTCCAGAGATCCAGTAAAACCCAACTGTAAGGAAATATACAGCAATCAGAGTTCTTGGTTATTAAGTGCAGTAGGATACATAGATTTCAAATACAACTGTTTTTTCTTGATTTTCTCGCCTCACACCTAACCCTGTCTGTTATTCTTGTCATAGAGTCTGTTGGATGGATTCTTTTATTCGCCGTCTCATTTAAACTGGAGGAAGTTTTCTTTATTATCCTGGAACACAGTGATAATATGACGGCTGTCTCTTACTCACTAACAAGTCTCCTTCCAAGGGAATATAGTAAAAAAAAGTCTATTTACGAGTCGTGGTCAGCTTTACGAACCAGTAATCATTAAAAAAATGATTGTAAAGCATCACTGGTTAAAGGGATTTAAATTTGTTCAATAGTTCTTAAAGGTAAATATATCAGATACTCAGAAATCACCTTTTTTCCCAGACTTGTACTTGAGGATCTGCTCCCCACCTCTCTCAGATTTGTGGACATTAAGGAGGTGTTTGTCCAGTCTCTTTACAGAGGAGTCGTACTTGGGAACAGGACAACGTTTCAATCTACATTTAAAAGATTAATTTACAATTAGTTTCACCTATATTATGCCTGTCTTGTTATATCTCCTCTTGCTTTTAGGAACTTCAATAACATAAAACTGTGTATTTTAACTTCAATCTTACCTTGTTGGTTGTTGCTTTCCTAAGCATGGTCGAGGACACGTGCCCACCCCCGACGCTCTGTCTCTTCCTGATGAGGATAAGTAATATAAACTTATAATATAGGTAATACATGATATATATAAACCATGGTCCTGGAAGGTAATTTCTGCCTCTATTATTCTCCGGAATACCCTGTCCAAATTAATTCCATGCTTGATGATTATAGCCGTCCGGATTGTCTCAGCCCGTGTGAAGGAATATTGTAGATCTGATGGCAGGCCTTCTTTAAGAAACTCTTTGAGGAAGCCAGGGATTGTCTCTATAAAAATGTAAAGCAAATATTAAATGAATAAATCAAGATAAAAAAAGGATGACGACACCAGAGATGGGACATTATATCCAACATGTCTCCTCTTGACTCTGGGCCACAGAGATGGCAGGCCCCGTCAAAGGACTTCTTCTTCCTTGCCCTCCAGGTTTCCAGAGATCCAGTAAAACCCAACTGTAAGGAAATATACAGCAATCAGAGTTCTTGGTTATTAAGTGCAGTAGGATACATAGATTTCAAATACAACTGTTTTTTCTTGATTTTCTCGCCTCACACCTAACCCTGTCTGTTATTCTTGTCATAGAGTCTGTTGGATGGATTCTTTTATTCGCCGTCTCATTTAAACTGGAGGAAGTTTTCTTTATTATCCTGGAACACAGTGATAATATGACGGCTGTCTCTTACTCACTAACAAGTCTCCTTCCAAGGGAATATAGTAAAAAAAAGTCTATTTACGAGTCGTGGTCAGCTTTACGAACCAGTAATCATTAAAAAAATGATTGTAAAGCATCACTGGTTAAAGGGATTTAAATTTGTTCAATAGTTCTTAAAGGTAAATATATCAGATACTCAGAAATCACCTTTTTTCCCAGACTTGTACTTGAGGATCTGCTCCCCACCTCTCTCAGATTTGTGGACATTAAGGAGGTGTTTGTCCAGTCTCTTTACAGAGGAGTCGTACTTGGGAACAGGACAACGTTTCAATCTACATTTAAAAGATTAATTTACAATTAGTTTCACCTATATTATGTCTGTCTTGTTATATCTCCTCTTGCTTTTAGGAACTTCAATAACATAAAACTGTGTATTTTAACTTCAATCTTACCTTGTTGGTTGTTGCTTTCCTAAGCATGGTCGAGGACACGTGCCCACCCCCGACGCTCTGTCTCTTCCTGATGAGGATAAGTAATATAAACTTATAATATAGGTAATACATGATATATATAAACCATGGTCCTGGAAGGTAATTTCTGCCTCTATTATTCTCCGGAATACCCTGTCCAAATTAATTCCATGCTTGATGATTATAGCCGTCCGGATTGTCTCAGCCCGTGTGAAAGAATATTGTAGATCTGATGGCAGGCCTTCTTTAAGAAACTCTTTGAGGAAGCCAGGGATTGTCTCTATAAAAATGTAAAGCAAATATTAAATGAATAAATCAAGATAAAAAAAAGGATGACGACACCAGAGATGGGACATTATATCCAACATGTCTCCTCTTGACTCTGGGCCACAGAGATGGCAGGCCCCGTCAAAGGACTTCTTCTTCCTTGCCCTCCAGGTTTCCAGAGATCCAGTAAAACCCAACTGTAAGGAAATATACAGCAATCAGAGTTCTTGGTTATTAAGTGCAGTAGGATACATAGATTTCAAATACAACTGTTTTTTCTTGATTTTCTCGCCTCACACCTAACCCTGTCTGTTATTCTTGTCATAGAGTCTGTTGGATGGATTCTTTTATTCGCCGTCTCATTTAAACTGGAGGAAGTTTTCTTTATTATCCTGGAACACAGTGATAATATGACGGCTGTCTCTTACTCACTAACAAGTCTCCTTCCAAGGGAATATAGTAAAAAAAAGTCTATTTACGAGTCGTGGTCAGCTTTAAGAACCAGTAATCATTAAAAAAAATGATTGTAAAGCATCACTGGTTAAAGGGATTTAAATTTGTTCAATAGTTCTTAAAGGTAAATATATCAGATACTCAGAAATCACCTTTTTTCCCAGACTTGTACTTGAGGATCTGCTCCCCACCTCTCTCAAATTTGTGGACATTAAGGAGGTGTTTGTCCAGTCTCTTTACAGAGGAGTCGTACTTGGGAACAGGACAACGTTTCAATCTACATTTAAAAGATTAATTTACAATTAGTTTCACCTATATTATGCCTGTCTTGTTATATCTCCTCTTGCTTTTAGGAACTTCAATAACATAAAACTGTGTATTTTAACTTCAATCTTACCTTGTTGGTTGTTGCTTTCCTAAGCATGGTCGAGGACACGTGCCCACCCCCGACGCTCTGTCTCTTCCTGATGAGGATAAGTAATATAAACTTATAATATAGGTAATACATGATATATATAAACCATGGTCCTGGAAGGTAATTTCTGCCTCTATTATTCTCCGGAATACCCTGTCCAAATTAATTCCATGCTTGATGATTATAGCCGTCCGGATTGTCTCAGCCCGTGTGAAGGAATATTGTAGATCTGATGGCAGGCCTTCTTTAAGAAACTCTTTGAGGAAGCCAGGGATTGTCTCTATAAAAATGTAAAGCAAATATTAAATGAATAAATCAAGATAAAAAAAGGATGACGACACCAGAGATGGGACATTATATCCAACATGTCTCCTCTTGACTCTGGGCCACAGAGATGGCAGGCCCCGTCAAAGGACTTCTTCTTCCTTGCCCTCCAGGTTTCCAGAGATCCAGTAAAACCCAACTGTAAGGAAATATACAGCAATCAGAGTTCTTGGTTATTAAGTGCAGTAGGATACATAGATTTCAAATACAACTGTTTTTTCTTGATTTTCTCGCCTCACACCTAACCCTGTCTGTTATTCTTGTCATAGAGTCTGTTGGATGGATTCTTTTATTCGCCGTCTCATTTAAACTGGAGGAAGTTTTCTTTATTATCCTGGAACACAGTGATAATATGACGGCTGTCTCTTACTCACTAACAAGTCTCCTTCCAAGGGAATATAGTAAAAAAAAGTCTATTTACGAGTCGTGGTCAGCTTTACGAACCAGTAATCATTAAAAAAATGATTGTAAAGCATCACTGGTTAAAGGGATTTAAATTTGTTCAATAGTTCTTAAAGGTAAATATATCAGATACTCAGAAATCACCTTTTTTCCCAGACTTGTACTTGAGGATCTGCTCCCCACCTCTCTCAGATTTGTGGACATTAAGGAGGTGTTTGTCCAGTCTCTTTACAGAGGAGTCGTACTTGGGAACAGGACAACGTTTCAATCTACATTTAAAAGATTAATTTACAATTAGTTTCACCTATATTATGCCTGTCTTGTTATATCTCCTCTTGCTTTTAGGAACTTCAATAACATAAAACTGTGTATTTTAACTTCAATCTTACCTTGTTGGTTGTTGCTTTCCTAAGCATGGTCGAGGACACGTGCCCACCCCCGACGCTCTGTCTCTTCCTGATGAGGATAAGTAATATAAACTTATAATATAGGTAATACATGATATATATAAACCATGGTCCTGGAAGGTAATTTCTGCCTCTATTATTCTCCGGAATACCCTGTCCAAATTAATTCCATGCTTGATGATTATAGCCGTCCGGATTGTCTCAGCCCGTGTGAAAGAATATTGTAGATCTGATGGCAGGCCTTCTTTAAGAAACTCTTTGAGGAAGCCAGGGATTGTCTCTATAAAAATGTAAAGCAAATATTAAATGAAAAAATCAAGATAAAAAAAAGGATGACGACACCAGAGATGGGACATTATATCCAACATGTCTCCTCTTGACTCTGGGCCACAGAGATGGCAGGCCCCGTCAAAGGACTTCTTCTTCCTTGCCCTCCAGGTTTCCAGAGATCCAGTAAAACCCAACTGTAAGGAAATATACAGCAATCAGAGTTCTTGGTTATTAAGTGCAGTAGGATACATAGATTTCAAATACAACTGTTTTTTCTTGATTTTCTCGCCTCACACCTAACCCTGTCTGTTATTCTTGTCATAGAGTCTGTTGGATGGATTCTTTTATTCGCCGTCTCATTTAAACTGGAGGAAGTTTTCTTTATTATCCTGGAACACAGTGATAATATGACGGCTGTCTCTTACTCACTAACAAGTCTCCTTCCAAGGGAATATAGTAAAAAAAAGTCTATTTACGAGTCGTGGTCAGCTTTAAGAACCAGTAATCATTAAAAAAAATGATTGTAAAGCATCACTGGTTAAAGGGATTTAAATTTGTTCAATAGTTCTTAAAGGTAAATATATCAGATACTCAGAAATCACCTTTTTTCCCAGACTTGTACTTGAGGATCTGCTCCCCACCTCTCTCAAATTTGTGGACATTAAGGAGGTGTTTGTCCAGTCTCTTTACAGAGGAGTCGTACTTGGGAACAGGACAACGTTTCAATCTACATTTAAAAGATTAATTTACAATTAGTTTCACCTATATTATGCCTGTCTTGTTATATCTCCTCTTGCTTTTAGGAACTTCAATAACATAAAACTGTGTATTTTAACTTCAATCTTACCTTGTTGGTTGTTGCTTTCCTAAGCATGGTCGAGGACACGTGCCCACCCCCGACGCTCTGTCTCTTCCTGATGAGGATAAGTAATATAAACTTATAATATAGGTAATACATGATATATATAAACCATGGTCCTGGAAGGTAATTTCTGCCTCTATTATTCTCCGGAATACCCTGTCCAAATTAATTCCATGCTTGATGATTATAGCCGTCCGGATTGTCTCAGCCCGTGTGAAAGAATATTGTAGATCTGATGGCAGGCCTTCTTTAAGAAACTCTTTGAGGAAGCCAGGGATTGTCTCTATAAAAATGTAAAGCAAATATTAAATGAATAAATCAAGATAAAAAAAGGATGACGACACCAGAGATGGGACATTATATCCAACATGTCTCCTCTTGACTCTGGGCCACAGAGATGGCAGGCCCCGTCAAAGGACTTCTTCTTCCTTGCCCTCCAGGTTTCCAGAGATCCAGTAAAACCCAACTGTAAGGAAATATACAGCAATCAGAGTTCTTGGTTATTAAGTGCAGTAGGATACATAGATTTCAAATACAACTGTTTTTTCTTGATTTTCTCGCCTCACACCTAACCCTGTCTGTTATTCTTGTCATAGAGTCTGTTGGATGGATTCTTTTATTCGCCGTCTCATTTAAACTGGAGGAAGTTTTCTTTATTATCCTGGAACACAGTGATAATATGACGGCTGTCTCTTACTCACTAACAAGTCTCCTTCCAAGGGAATATAGTAAAAAAAAGTCTATTTACGAGTCGTGGTCAGCTTTACGAACCAGTAATCATTAAAAAAATGATTGTAAAGCATCACTGGTTAAAGGGATTTAAATTTGTTCAATAGTTCTTAAAGGTAAATATATCAGATACTCAGAAATCACCTTTTTTCCCAGACTTGTACTTGAGGATCTGCTCCCCACCTCTCTCAGATTTGTGGACATTAAGGAGGTGTTTGTCCAGTCTCTTTACAGAGGAGTCGTACTTGGGAACAGGACAACGTTTCAATCTACATTTAAAAGATTAATTTACAATTAGTTTCACCTATATTATGCCTGTCTTGTTATATCTCCTCTTGCTTTTAGGAACTTCAATAACATAAAACTGTGTATTTTAACTTCAATCTTACCTTGTTGGTTGTTGCTTTCCTAAGCATGGTCGAGGACACGTGCCCACCCCCGACGCTCTGTCTCTTCCTGATGAGGATAAGTAATATAAACTTATAATATAGGTAATACATGATATATATAAACCATGGTCCTGGAAGGTAATTTCTGCCTCTATTATTCTCCGGAATACCCTGTCCAAATTAATTCCATGCTTGATGATTATAGCCGTCCGGATTGTCTCAGCCCGTGTGAAAGAATATTGTAGATCTGATGGCAGGCCTTCTTTAAGAAACTCTTTGAGGAAGCCAGGGATTGTCTCTATAAAAATGTAAAGCAAATATTAAATGAAAAAATCAAGATAAAAAAAAGGATGACGACACCAGAGATGGGACATTATATCCAACATGTCTCCTCTTGACTCTGGGCCACAGAGATGGCAGGCCCCGTCAAAGGACTTCTTCTTCCTTGCCCTCCAGGTTTCCAGAGATCCAGTAAAACCCAACTGTAAGGAAATATACAGCAATCAGAGTTCTTGGTTATTAAGTGCAGTAGGATACATAGATTTCAAATACAACTGTTTTTTCTTGATTTTCTCGCCTCACACCTAACCCTGTCTGTTATTCTTGTCATAGAGTCTGTTGGATGGATTCTTTTATTCGCCGTCTCATTTAAACTGGAGGAAGTTTTCTTTATTATCCTGGAACACAGTGATAATATGACGGCTGTCTCTTACTCACTAACAAGTCTCCTTCCAAGGGAATATAGTAAAAAAAAGTCTATTTACGAGTCGTGGTCAGCTTTAAGAACCAGTAATCATTAAAAAAAATGATTGTAAAGCATCACTGGTTAAAGGGATTTAAATTTGTTCAATAGTTCTTAAAGGTAAATATATCAGATACTCAGAAATCACCTTTTTTCCCAGACTTGTACTTGAGGATCTGCTCCCCACCTCTCTCAAATTTGTGGACATTAAGGAGGTGTTTGTCCAGTCTCTTTACAGAGGAGTCGTACTTGGGAACAGGACAACGTTTCAATCTACATTTAAAAGATTAATTTACAATTAGTTTCACCTATATTATGCCTGTCTTGTTATATCTCCTCTTGCTTTTAGGAACTTCAATAACATAAAACTGTGTATTTTAACTTCAATCTTACCTTGTTGGTTGTTGCTTTCCTAAGCATGGTCGAGGACACGTGCCCACCCCCGACGCTCTGTCTCTTCCTGATGAGGATAAGTAATATAAACTTATAATATAGGTAATACATGATATATATAAACCATGGTCCTGGAAGGTAATTTCTGCCTCTATTATTCTCCGGAATACCCTGTCCAAATTAATTCCATGCTTGATGATTATAGCCGTCCGGATTGTCTCAGCCCGTGTGAAGGAATATTGTAGATCTGATGGCAGGCCTTCTTTAAGAAACTCTTTGAGGAAGCCAGGGATTGTCTCTATAAAAATGTAAAGCAAATATTAAATGAATAAATCAAGATAAAAAAAGGATGACGACACCAGAGATGGGACATTATATCCAACATGTCTCCTCTTGACTCTGGGCCACAGAGATGGCAGGCCCCGTCAAAGGACTTCTTCTTCCTTGCCCTCCAGGTTTCCAGAGATCCAGTAAAACCCAACTGTAAGGAAATATACAGCAATCAGAGTTCTTGGTTATTAAGTGCAGTAGGATACATAGATTTCAAATACAACTGTTTTTTCTTGATTTTCTCGCCTCACACCTAACCCTGTCTGTTATTCTTGTCATAGAGTCTGTTGGATGGATTCTTTTATTCGCCGTCTCATTTAAACTGGAGGAAGTTCTCTTTATTATCCTGGAACACAGTGATAATATGACGGCTGTCTCTTACTCACTAACAAGTCTCCTTCCAAGGGAATATAGTAAAAAAAAGTCTATTTACGAGTCGTGGTCAGCTTTACGAACCAGTAATCATTAAAAAAAATGATTGTAAAGCATCACTGGTTAAAGGGATTTAAATTTGTTCAATAGTTCTTTAAGGTAAATATATCAGATACTCAGAAATCACCTTTTTTCCCAGACTTGTACTTGAGGATCTGCTCCCCACCTCTCTCAGATTTGTGGACATTAAGGAGGTGTTTGTCCAGTCTCTTTACAGAGGAGTCGTACTTGGGAACAGGACAACGTTTCAATCTACATTTAAAAGATTAATTTACAATTAGTTTCACCTATATTATGCCTGTCTTGTTATATCTCCTCTTGCTTTTAGGAACTTCAATAACATAAAACTGTGTATTTTAACTTCAATCTTACCTTGTTGGTTGTTGCTTTCCTAAGCATGGTCGAGGACACGTGCCCACCCCCGACTCTCTGTCTCTTCCTGATGAGGATAAGTAATATAAACTTATAATATAGGTAATACATGATATATATAAACCATGGTCCTGGAAGGTAATTTCTGCCTCTATTATTCTCCGGAATACCCTGTCCAAATTAATTCCATGCTTGATGATTATAGCCGTCCGGATTGTCTCAGCCCGTGTGAAAGAATATTGTAGATCTGATGGCAGGCCTTCTTTAAGAAACTCTTTGAGGAAGCCAGGGATTGTCTCTATAAAAATGTAAAGCAAATATTAAATGAATAAATCAAGATAAAAAAAGGATGACGACACCAGAGATGGGACATTATATCCAACATGTCTCCTCGTGGCTCTGGGCCACAGAGATGGCAGGCCCCGTCAAAAGACTTCTTCCTTGCTCTCCAGGTTTCCAGAGATCCAGAAAAACCCAACTGTAAGGAAATATACAGCAATCAGAGTTCTTGGTTATTAAGTGCAGTAGGATACATAGATTTCAAATACAACTGTTTTTTCTTGATTTTCTCGCCTCACACCTAACCCTGTCTGTTATTCTTGTCATAGAGTCTGTTGGATGGATTCTTTTATTCGCCGTCTCATTTAAACTGGAGGAAGTTTTCTTTATTATCCTGAACACAGTGATAATATGACGGCTGTCTCTTGCTCACTAAAAAGTCTCCTTCCAAGGGAATATAGTAAAAAAAAGTCTATTTACGAGTCGTGGTCAGCTTTAAGAACCAGTAATCATTAAAAAAAATGATTGTAAAGCATCACTGGTTAAAGGGATTTAAATTTGTTTAATAGTTCTTTAAGGTAAATATATCAGATACTCAGAAATCACCTTTTTTCCCAGACTTGTACTTGAGGATCTGCTCCCCACCTCTCTCAATTTTGTGGACATTAAGGAGGTGTTTGTCCAGTCTCTTTACAGAGGAGTCGTACTTGGGAACAGGACAACGTTTCAATCTACATTTAAAAGATTAATTTACAATTAGTTTCACCTATATTATGCCTGTCTTGTTATATCTCCTCTTGCTTTTAGGAACTTCAATAACATAAAACTGTGTATTTTAACTTCAATCTTACCTTGTTGGTTGTTGCTTTCCTAAGCATGGTGGAGGACACGTGCCCACCCCCGACGCTCTGTCTCTTCCTGATGAGGATAAGTAATATAAACTTATAATATAGGTAATACATGATATATATAAACCATGGTCCTGGAAGGTAATTTCTGCCTCTATTATTCTCCGGAATACCCTGTCCAAATTAATTCCATGCTTGATGATTATAGCCGTCCGGATTGTCTCAGCCCATGTGAAAGAATATTGTAGATCTGATGGCAGGCCTTCTTTAAGAAACTCTTTGAGGAAGCCAGGGATTGTCTCTATAAAAATGTAGAGCAAATATTAAATGAATAAATCAAGATAAAAAAAGGATGACGACACCAGAGATGGGACATTATATCCAACATGTCTCCTCTTGACTCTGGGCCACAGAGATGGCAGGCCCCGTCAAAGGAATTCTTCTTCCTTGCCCTCCAGGTTTCCAGAGATCCAGTAAAACCCAACTGTAAGGAAATATACAGCAATCAGAGTTCTTGGTTATTAAGTGCAGTAGGATACATAGATTTCAAATACAACTGTTTTTTCTTGATTTTCTCGCCTCACACCTAACCCTGTCTGTTATTCTTGTCATAGAGTCTGTTGGATGGATTCTTTTATTCGCCGTCTCATTTAAACTGGAGGAAGTTTTCTTTATTATCCTGGAACACAGTGATAATATGACGGCTGTCTCTTACTCACTAACAAGTCTCCTTCCAAGGGAATATAGTAAAAAAAAGTCTATTTACGAGTCGTGGTCAGCTTTACGAACCAGTAATCATTAAAAAAATGATTGTAAAGCATCACTGGTTAAAGGGATTTAAATTTGTTCAATAGTTCTTAAAGGTAAATATATCAGATACTCAGAAATCACCTTTTTTTCCCAGACTTGTACTTGAGGATCTGCTCCCCACCTCTCTCAGATTTGTGGACATTAAGGAGGTGTTTGTCCAGTCTCTTTACAGAGGAGTCGTATTTGGGAACAGGACAACGTTTCAATCTACATTTAAAAGATTAATTTACAATTAGTTTCACCTATATTATGTCTGTCTTGTTATATCTCCTCTTGCTTTTAGGAACTTCAATAACATAAAACTGTGTATTTTAACTTCAATCTTACCTTGTTGGTTGTTGCTTTCCTAAGCATGGTCGAGGACACGTGCCCACCCCCGACGCTCTGTCTCTTCCTGATGAGGATAAGTAATATAAACTTATAATATAGGTAATACATGATATATATAAACCATGGTCCTGGAAGGTAATTTCTGCCTCTATTATTCTCCGGAATACCCTGTCCAAATTAATTCCATGCTTGATGATTATAGCCGTCCGGATTGTCTCAGCCCGTGTGAAAGAATATTGTAGATCTGATGGCAGGCCTTCTTTAAGAAACTCTTTGAGGAAGCCAGGGATTGTCTCTATAAAAATGTAAAGCAAATATTAAATGAATAAATCAAGATAAAAAAAAGGATGACGACACCAGAGATGGGACATTATATCCAACATGTCTCCTCTTGACTCTGGGCCACAGAGATGGCAGGCCCCGTCAAAGGACTTCTTCTTCCTTGCCCTCCAGGTTTCCAGAGATCCAGTAAAACCCAACTGTAAGGAAATATACAGCAATCAGAGTTCTTCGTTATTAAGTGCAGTAGGATACATAGATTTCAAATACAACTGTTTTTTCTTGATTTTCTCGCCTCACACCTAACCCCGTCTGTTATTCTTGTCTTAGAGTCTGTTGGATGGATTCTTTTATTCGCCGTCTCATTTAAACTGGAGGAAGTTTTCTTTATTATCCTGGAACACAGTGATAATATGACGGCTGTCTCTTACTCACTAACAAGTCTCCTTCCAAGGGAATATAGTATAAAAAAAGTCTATTTACGAGTCGTGGTCAGCTTTAAGAACCAGTAATCATTAAAAAAATGATTGTAAAGCATCACTGGTTAAAGGGATTAAATTTGTTCAATAGTTCTTAAAGGTAAATATATCAGACACTCAGAAATCACCTTTTTTCCCAGACTTGTACTTGAGGATCTGCTCCCCACCTCTCTCAATTTTGTGGACATTAAGGAGGTGTTTGTCCAGTCTCTTTACAGAGGAGTCGTACTTGGGAACAGGACAACGTTTCAATCTACATTTAAAAGATTAATTTACAATTAGTTTCACCTATATTATGCCTGTCTTGTTATATCTCCTCTCGCTCCAGTCGGATGATTGGGTATTTTAATATCATCTCTTTTTCCATGATCTGTAATGATGAAAAATATGTATAAATGTAGAAAATTTTAATTGATATTCAAGCACGCCAATTAATTAATAAGTAATGGTCTACTGTCTATTGTAACCAAAAATCTCTTTCTTTAATCTCTACCATATCGCATCGCTCCAGTCGGATGATTGGGTATTTTAATATCTTCTCTTTTTCCATGATCTGTAATGATGAAAAATATGTATATATGTAGAAAATTTAAACTGATATTCAAGCACGCGGATTAATTAATAAGTAATGGTCTACTGTATATTGTAACCAACAATCCACATCTTCCTGTTGCCTCCATTGGTAGGTAGGTGCATCTCTGCCCCTTATTGTAGCTGTATGTTATTTCGTCTCCTGAACACGTCACAGTTGGCAAAAAACACAGTCTGTCATCTATTACATTTGTAATTTAACATTGTCTATTATTCTTTTCTTGTAGTCTGTTGGACGGATTTTTAGGTCACCTGAGTAAACTCAGGTGACCTATTGCTATCTGTTTTTGTCCGTCGTCGTGCGTCGTTCGTCGTGCGTCGTTTGTCGTTCGTCGTGCGTTAACATTTGAACATTTTCAGCTTCTTCTCTGAAACCACTGAACTAATTTCAACCAATTTTGGTATATAGCATCTATGGGTGAAGGGGAACAACAATTGTGAATTTCATGGTCCCTGCCCCCCTGGGGCCTGGGGTGTGGGGCCAAAACCACTAAAATTAGTCTAATCTTTGAAAATCTTCTTCTTTACTCCTGGACATCAAGCAGTCAAACTGTTTGCATGATTGTAATCAGCATTGAGTCCTCTACCAAAATTGTGAATTTCATGGCCCCATGGTCAAGGGTTCTAGTGCTAGGGCGGGGCTATATAGGTTATATAGTGAAAATGCATTATTTCTTTAAAAATCTTCTTCTCTGCTTCTGGGTATTAAATGAACTAACTAAGTACATAGTTATGATGAGCAAGAGTGCCTCTTTTAAAATTGTGAATTTTATGGCCCCAGGGTCAGGGGTTAGGGCGGGGCTCTATAATGATTATATAGTGAAAATACATTAATTCTTTGAAAATCTTCTTCTCTGCTTCTGGGTATCAAATAAACTGGCTAAGTGTATAGTTATGACGAGCAAGAGTGCTTCTTCTAAAATTGTGAATTTCATGGCCCTAGGGTCAGGGGTTCTAGTGCTAGGGCGGGGCTATATAGTTATATAATGAAAATGCATCATTTCTTTAAAAATCTTCTTCTCTGCTCCTGGGTATTAAATACACTAACTAAGTACATAGTTATGATGAGCAAGAGTGCCTCTTTTATAATTGTGAATTTTTTAAATACACTAACTAAGTACATAGTTATGATGAGCAAGAGTGCCTCTTTTAAAATTGTGAATTTTATGGCCCCAGGGTCAGGGGTTCTGGTGTTAGGGCGGGGTTCTATAATGATTATATAGTGAAAATACATTAATTCTTTGAAAAAATTTTTCTCTGCTTTTGGGTATCAAATAAACTGACTAAGTATATAGTTATGATGAGCAAGAGTGCCTCTTCTAAAATTGTGAATTTTATGGCCCCAGGGTCAGGGCTTCTTGTGTTAGGGCGGGGCTCTATTGATTATATAGTAAAAATGCATTAATGCTATGAAAATCTTCTTCTTTGCTTCTGGATATTAATTAAAATAACTAAAGTCCATACTTATGATGAATAGGAGTGCCTCTTTTAAAATTGTGAATTTCATGGCCCCAGGGTCAGAGGTCCTGGTGTTAGGGCGGGGCTTTATAAAGATTATATAGTTAAAATACATTAATTTTTTGAAAATCTTCTTCTCTGCTCCTGGTTAATAAGCAGATGAACTACTAATATAGTTATGATGTGCAAAGGTTTTTCTTCCAGAATTGTGAACTTGCAGGCTACTGGGTCAGGGATACCCGGGTGGGGGGGTAGGGCTCTACTTAATACTGGAAATGAATTGTTTGAAATCTGTTCCTTGGTATTAATCAAACATTTTTGATAAGCAAGTGTGCCTTTTCAAAAATTGTGCAATGTGTTGACCAAGGGTCAGGGGTTCATGTTTGGTTTTTGTTCCCCTATCCAGTCCATGGGTATTAAGGCTTGGGGTCAACAAATTAAGCACCAGATATAACTTAAATGATATGATATCTTGAGCTGTCAAAGTTCTATCATTTGACAAAGAAAAAATTCATACATATTAGTTTTAAAATTTGATTATTTTTGTTTATCTGTATATGGAACTCTTCTTCTAAAGGAGATAGAAATAGTCTAAAAATGGCCACGACCACCCAGCCCCTTTAAGGTATCCGATCCATATTAGCCTCAGATTGAATGGAATTGAATGTATAATGGATATGTATGGGCTGAATAAACAGTGTGGTTAGAACTAATTTTCATCTTTTAGTATCAGAATGTAAGACTGGGACATGTCCTAATTTATTACCTTTTCCTGTCCTTGACAAGTTATCTCCCTTTGATTTCATTCTATAAAAAATAATCTTAAAAAAATCTGTCTGATAAAAAAATTATTTCTAATTGTTTTTGTATTCCCAATGAACAAATACATCTTTCCACCACAGCATTTTTTGATATTTGAAGTATTTATTTTTGTTTCTTAAAAAACTTACTTCCTTCCATAGACTTCAATGCAATCTTCAAAAATTAATTTCTGCTTTAGGTAATAAATTTTTTGAAAATTTCTCTCGGCAAATCCCTTTCTACACTTAAATGCTTTAAAATAATACCAGGATATTTTACGAACAATTGATATTTAAGGTTAGAAATTTTGGTCCTAATATGGGTCGGATACCTTAAGTAACCAAACTAAGCGATTGCAAAGTTCATAATTATGATTAGCAATGTGCCAGACTGCCAGCCTCTTTCAAAATTGTGAATGCCATAACATTTGCTTAAAACTTGAGCCAAATTCTATCATTTGACAGTTGTTGCATGATTCTCAGGTGACCTATAAGGCCCAAGGGCCTCTTGTTTTGATTCGCTGTCTCTTTTGAATTAGAGGAATTCTTCTTCATTATCATGGAACACAGTGATAATATGAGGGTCACCTCTGTAGCTTTGTTTCAAGTTTACATCCAAAAGATGTACGCTCACCTGATTGTGGAAATACATTGAAAAATTTCATTAGGCACTGTACTTCAAACCCGCAGTCTTTGTATAAAAATATCTTTTAGAGGAGGGTCATCACCCGAGATTTGTAGGGTTCTTTCATCTACAAATTTTCTGTTTTTCTCAATAACTTTTTTCATTATGGTACAATTAATTTCAAAGATGGTATGTTTGTTGAATTGGCAATTAAACATAAAGTTTCCAGTTACTATAAATATAACATTAGAAACTAGAACACTAATAACCAGTGTAGTTAGTGTGTTTTAATTAAAGTGGACTAAATGAATGTTTATCATAGCAGCGGATATCGACAATATCACAATAACTGGTTTTAAAATCACAAGGGATGTTGAAACATGATTTATTTTCTCCTTTAAAATTTGTCAAATCATATGGTTGTAATAGTAAGTTAGATGAAAGAAGCAAATCAAGTTTGAGAAAAGTTCCTTGAAAAAGGCAAAGCATGAATTGCAACCGCATAATGGTTTTTTTGTTGTTGTTTGGTTTCTTTTTACAGTCGTTAGGGTAAGTGTTCGGGTCAAATGACCACAAAAAGGACATAGGAAATATGAAAAGTTTTCAAAAACCATTATGTCAAATGATTCTTTAACAGATACTTAAAGAGAGCACAACTTACAAAAACACTTCATTGTCAGAAAGACGTGCATCCATTAAGGCGGTCCTTTATTCGGTCTGAAGTAAATTTTGTCGTATAACACGTCATTCCAGGTAACTGCATGATCACCTGTAGGGAACATAAGACTGAAATGGAAAAAAAAAGCATGGACACTCAGCAAAATCAGAATGTGTCGAGGTCACTTGCAACTTCCACCTGTTTACCTGATTAATGCATATAAAAATTTGCAAAAAATATGTAAAGTGTTTTTGCGTAAAGAGTACTAATTTATGGGCCAGCAGTCTGAGGAGCATCAGCAGGTAATCGGCAAGTACGGTGGTGCAATTGTAGATCTCCGGCATTAACACAATAACAATTGTACATGTACAGTGGTGCGGATTTAGGTCCCCGGCATTAACACAATAACAATTGTACATGTACAGTGGTGCGGTTTTAGGTCCCCGGCATTAACACAATAACATGTAATCAACACAAGAACAGTGGTGTGATTGTAGGTCCACGACATTAACAAAATAACAGGTAATCGTCATGGCAAGTACAGTGGTGCGATTTTAGGTCCCCGGCATTAAGACAATAACAATAGTACATGTATATGTACAGTGGTGCAATATAAAATTAAAATAAACTAAACCCTAACTTGAACCTTCAACCTAACCTTAAGGTAGTTCTATACTCGGCACTAAATGGGCTCAATCTTAAAAATCTGCTTTTAAACGATAGACATACATCCCAGCAATGGAAAGATACAAGAAAAATGATATGTCAACATATTTACTTTTCCGCTATTGCCTTTCGGAGTATATACCCCGAAATGTAAAATACTGAAAATTAACCTATCCCAAGATTTTGTTGTATTTCAATGGATTCAAGTCTAAATATTCGACTTTAATACCCTAAAGAGAGTAGAAATATGTTAGTCAACAATATATTATCATTGTTTTGCATGAATTATTATAAATTGATGCACTTTGTTAGGCTAACGTATTAAAATTTAATATGAAAAAAATATGCTCCACAGGTCAATCTCGGTCATTTAAAGAAAAATTATGGACTCAAACTTCGTAAAATTGTATTATTTTTACTTAAAAATATTTAAGAAAAAGATTAAGCTAAAAAAAAATTATATGTTGACACATAACTTTTCGTGGTATGAGCTGTACACTAAAGGTACCCCCCTAATTTCCTTTTTCCAGAAATAATATATTGCCACATTTTCCCGTAATACTGTTAATGTTTGAGTGTATATTTGTATTAACAAAGTTGTATATATCTAAAACAATAATTAAAAAACACCCAATACCTATTGTCACTAAAATAAATCTTATTTTACTATTTAAAAAATTAAAACACATGCACCTGTCTGTAAATTGGAGACAATGAAAATGAAAGTGATTGACTGATTCTCACATACTGGATAATTTTGTTAAAGAAAGTAAGTATGCTGCATGTGAATCAACTTTTGTCATATACTAATATTCAAAAGATAATTTTGCATTAATTCGTGGGTAAGCAGTTGGGGGGGGGGGGTGCGTCTTATACAAAATTATTATTCAAAGTAAATTTTGTACTGTTTGATTAGTAAAACTTCTATCTTGTCTAAGTCAAATCGTAGTCATTACTTTTCTTCCGAATTATCACTAGTCGCGAGAGTTTGATACAAATCATGTATACATGTTATGATGTAGCAAGGTATCAGCACGGCATATAGCACATGCATCACTCACAGAAATATCGTTTTATTACCTTATTATTTCTGTCAACCAGAAGTTGTTCCAAGCCTTCTTTTTTAATTAATTTATCCTTAAAACTGTAGAATTAGCGTTTGTACGTTTGTTGACGCGAGCGACTTGGAGCAAAATCGGGGTGTTGCTAAAACGCGGAACGGAACGGAACGGAAAACGGAATATATTATTTTGGCTTAATGAGGCCGGGTCTAATTCGAGTGCGCATCACATTGCGCAGCTTTTTAATTTCATGCAGTCACGTGTGTGACAGTACACTGCTGAAAAGTATTTTATTTTTTATACAAAATTAACATTATTTGCAACTCCTACTGATCTGAAAATGTGATTTTACGACAATTATTGGAAAACGTTGAAATGGCTCTAACAACGTCGCCATTTTCGGATTTTGTAAGCAATGCATGACGCCGAAGAATGACGCAAGACTCGCTTGTATGTTCAAGATGTGGATATTATACTAAATACTGATGACATAACTTCCCAAGAAACATACTAGCAATCTAAAAATTGCTATTTATGCCGAAAAAAATTGTATGCACCGATAATTCATCAGCAAAGATATGTATTTATAGCGTAATATGGCAATTTTAGAGGTATTTGGCTTCGAAAAAAATAAACTTTGGTGACTTTTTACATTTACTTTCATTTACTTGAATGAAAAACAAATCCCTAGGGCAGAAGTACAAAAAAATATGGAAAAAATGTAATAATTTGGCGATTTTCCAACAAATTCCCATAGGGTCCAATAGTAAAGTTTGACAACGTTTGAGATG